>NW_022263473.1:0-54428 GCF_002021735.2 Oncorhynchus kisutch | reverse complement strand
GAGAGAGAGCAGAGAGGAGAGAGAGCAGAGAGAGAGAGGGAGAGAGAGAGAGAGCAGAGAGAGATGAGAGAGAGAGAAGAGAGAAGAGAGAAAGAGAGAAGAGAGAAGAGAGAAGAGAGAAGAGAGAAGAGAGAAGAGAGAAGAGAGAGAGCAGAGAGAGAGAAGAGAGAGAGAGAGAGAGAGAGAGAAGAGAGCAGAGAGAGAGAGAGCAGAGAGAGCGAGAGAGAGCAGAGAGAGCAAGCAGGACAAAAGGGGGGTAAAGAATGACAGACTGTCTCAATAGATCAGGGCGGCTCAGTGTGTCTGCTGCCCCCCCCCAACCACCCCTCCGTCTGTCCCCCTGGCCCGACTACTTCCCCTCTCCTCCTCCCACCCTCCAAGCATTGTGTGCCCCATCATAAAAGCTTGTGGCCAGCCAAAGTGTCCAATCTGACTGGAAGCAGTCAGTGTTAACCTGGTAAATGACACTGCATCAGCAAGCAAAACATGGGGGGGGGGGGGGGGGCAGGCCTAAATGATACCACACACTTCCTGAACTCTACCTTTACAGCTTCCATGTCTGGGGGAAATCCTAAGGGTGTGTGCACCTGCCCTGCCAGTCATTCACCTGCTAGCTAGTTAGATATTTCCTCTCTTCCCCTCAGCTCAAAACAGCAGGCAAACACATCCTGTTTCAGTGAGCACAGCTGGAGTAGAGACAATGTGTGTGTGCCTGCCTGCGTCTGGGGTGGTCTCAACACCAACATCAAACACAAGGGGAAAAGGCTAATGTTCGTTCAGCCAAGATGAAATACTAACTGAAAGTTAAATAGGTTCAACCATTAGATAGGCAGGGAGGCAGGGAGGATCTAGCCTGGACCAAAATACGTTGTGCTTCATTTGATTTCAACTGATAAAAGGTATTGCAGACCACCCTGGATGTTGCTTTAGGGCCTTTGCTTAATGCTTAACCTAATATTGCCAAGGAAACACTAGCCTGAGCACTGCAACTAAAAACAAACAGAGAGACACAAGCCTGAGCACTGCAACTAAAAACAAACAGAGAGACACAAGCCTGAGCACTGCAACTAAAAACAAACAGAGAGACACAAGCCTGAGCACTGCAACTAAAACAAACAGAGAGACACAAGCCTGAGCACTGCAACTAAAAACAAACAGACAGGGACACTAGCCTGAGCACTGCAACTAAAACAAACAGACAGGGACACTAGCCTGAGCACTGCAACTAAAACAAACAGAGAGACACAAGCCTGAGCACTGCAACTAAAAACAAACAGACAGGGACACTAGCCTGAGCACTGCAACTAAAACAGACAGGGACACTAGCCTGAGCACTGCAACTAAAACAAACAGAGAGACACAAGCCTGAGCACTGCAACTAAAAACAAACAGACAGGGACACTAGCCTGAGCACTGCAACTAAAACAAAGAGAGAGACACTTGTCTGAGCACTGCAACTAAAACAAACAGAGAGACACTAGCCTGAGCACTGCAACTAAAAACAAACAGACAGGGACACTAGCCTGAGCACTGCAACTAAAAACAAACAGACAGGGACACAAGCCTGAGCACTGCAACTAAAACAAACAGAGAGACACAAGCCTGAGCACTGCAACTAAAAACAAACAGAGAGACACAAGCCTGAGCACTGCAACTAAAAACAAACAGAGAGACACAAGCCTGAGCACTGCAACTAAAACAAACAGAGAGACACTAGCCTGAGCACTGCAACTAAAAACAAACAGACAGGGACACTAGCCTGAGCACTGCAACTAAAAACAAACAGACAGGGACACTAGCCTGAGCACTGCAACTAAAACAAACAGAGAGACACAAGCCTGAGCACTGCAACTAAAACAAACAGAGAGAGAGACACAAGCCTGAGCACTGCAACTAAAAACAAACAGACAGGGACACTAGCCTGAGCACTGCAACTAAAACAAAGAGAGAGACACTTGTCTGAGCACTGCAACTAAAACAAACAGAGAGACACAAGCCTGAGCACTGCAACTAAAAACAAACAGAGAGACACAAGCCTGAGCACTGCAACTAAAACAAACAGAGAGACACAAGCCTGAGCACTGCAACTAAAACAAACAGAGAGAGAGACACAAGCCTGAGCACTGCAACTAAAAACAAACAGACAGGGACACTAGCCTGAGCACTGCAACTAAAACTAACTAAAACAGACCGACACACACTTTCTGGTTGACTCGCTCAACAAAGGTGTTTAATCTCAATCTGTCTGGGACAGACCCCTCAGAGCCATCACAATGTCTCCTCCTCACACACCCACCCACACATTTTGAAGCAGGCACCTGAGTCACAGTCCAGACTGTATTGTTCTCTAGTGGTATGATACACTCTGGTTCACTGAGAGTGTGTCTGTCTGTGTTGTAATTACCACTGGCTGCTCAACTCATTGTTTGATTTGTCTGACAGAAAGTGGATACTGCTGTCTGAGACATCTCTCTTTCTGTTCCTTCGGTGTGTGTCTCCGTCTGTGTGTGTGTGTGTGTGTGTGTAGTCTTGGCAGATGGGTACAGAAGGACACAGTGTTGCCTGTCTGCTCTGCCTGGTAGCTCCAGCGTGTACCATCACCATACCTCATCCAGAAGCAGGAGGGTTTTGTGTGACGATTCCCCAGTGTATGTGGGCACCGGGTCATCTGCATTTTTGGCTTGTTGACTGCTTCTGTGTGTCCAAGCAGAGGGCATCATGGGTATTGTGCGCACGCGTGTGTGCGCTGTGCCAGGTCTGGTCATGGTATTAAGTGTGAGTGCCCCAATCGTGGTCTCCACGCTCCCTCCATGCGCTGAGTGTGTGCGGGGCTTATAGTGTGTGTGTGTGTGTGTGTGTGTGAGGCGTGGTTAGTCAGCCCAGAGGAATGTGCTGCGGCTGGTTGCTGGGGCCTTGGGGAGGGTGTGGGCTGCTGTTTGGTTAGCAACTGCTGCTCTGTGTGGAGGCGGCAGGAGTTAGGTTGTATTAGTGAGAGAAAGCTCTACTCTGCTTTGCCTTGGCCTGACCACTATCTGTCTGTGGGGGAGAGGAACACTAACTCTTCACACAGACAACAAGCCTGCTTTGTGTCCTATTGGCCACGACTACAACCACAACTACCACCATACTGAACAAAAATATTCAACTCAATAATTTCAACCATTTTACTGAGTTAGCGTTCATATAAGGAAATCAGTCGCTTTAAATACATTGATCTGTATGTCACATTTAAAATTATAAATATATTTTACCTTTAAATAAAGTCAGTTAAGAACAAATTGTTATTTACAATGATGGCCTACCAGGGAACAGTGGATTAACTGCCTTGTTCAGGGGCAGAACGACAGATTTTTACCTTGTCAGCTCGGGGATTCGATCTAGCAACCTTTTGGTTACTGGCCAAATACTCTAACCACTAGGCTACCTGCCGCCCACATGACTGGGCAGGGGCACAGCCATAGGCCCACCAACTGGGGAGACAGACCCAGATAATCAGAATGAGTTTTTTAAATTACAGACAGAAATACTCCTCAGTTTCATCAGCTGTCCGGGTGGATGATTGATCCTGATAGGCCACATCTGTCAGGTGGATGATTGATCTTGATAGGCCACATCTGTCAGGTGGATGATTGATCTTGATAGGCCACACTGTCAGGTGGATGATTGATCCTGATAGGCCACATCTGTCAGGTGGATGATTGATCCTGATAGGCCACATCTGTCAGGTGGATGATTGATCCTGATAGGCCACATCTGTCAGGTGGATGATTGATCCTGATAGGCCACATCTGTCAGGTGGATGATTGATCCTGATAGGCCACATCTGTCAGGTGGATGATTGATCCTGATAGGCCACATCTGTCAGGTGGATGATTGATCCTGATAGGCCACATCTGTCAGGTGGATGATTGATCCTGATAGGCCACATCTGTCAGGTGGATGATTGATCCTGATAGGCCACATCTGTCAGGTGGATGATTGATCCTGATAGGCCCACATCTGTCAGGTGATGATTGATCCTGATAGGCCACATCTGTCAGGTGATGATTGATCCTGGATAGGGGCACATCTGTCAGGTGGATGATTGATCCTGATAGGCCACATCTGTCAGGTGGATGATTGATCCTGATAGCCACATCTGTCAGGTGGATGATTGATCCTGATAGGCCACATCTGTCAGGTGGATGGATTATCTTGGCAAAGGAGAAATGCTCACTAACAGGGACGTAAAACAAATGTGTACAGAATCTGAGAGAAATACGCTTTGAGCGTATGTGAATTTCTGGGATTATTTTATTTAGCCTCATGAAACCAACACTTTACATGATGCACTTGTATTTATCAGTACTTTACATGTTGTGTTATATATATTTATCAGTACTTTACATGTTGTGTTTTATATATATTTATCAGTACTTTACATGTTGTGTTTATATATATTTATCAGTACTTTACATATATTTATCAGTACTTTACATGTTCTGTTGTTATATATATTTATCAGTACTTTCCATATATTTATCAGTACTTTACATGTTGTGTTTCTATATAATTTATCAGTACTTTACATGTTGTGTTTATATATATTTTCTCAGTACTTTACATGTTGTGTTTTATAATATGATTTATCAGTACTTTACATGTTGTGTTTATATCTTTATCAGTACTTACATCTATTTATCAGTTACTTTACATGTTCTGTTTAGATATATATTTATCAGTCCTTTCCATATATTTATCAGTTACTTTACATGTTCTGTTTATATATATATTATCAGTACTTTACATGTTCTGTTTATATATATTTATCAGTACTTTACATGTGCGCGCCAAGGCTACTGTTCATTTTTAGATTTTAATTCGTAATCTGTTGTTTTTTAGACCTGATTTGCTTTGTTGGTTTTAAAAATATTTTCTATTATTTAGTGTTAGGAACAGAAAGCATGCTGGGAGGTAGGAGACATGTGTTGTATAGTGATTTTGGAGGATGTCACTTGGGGGCGGGCAGTTCAAATGATAACGCCAAGCTCAATGTGACTTATATAGTGGAGTGAAACTGAAGCCCATGCTTGACGACAATCAATGCTTTTTAACTTGTCTCAGAGGCTGCGGATCCCGTGTCCCCCAGAGCAAAAGACCCTGGGTTTATTGACGTCTACATTATGCCCACATTGCTGTGGTCACTCTCCCTTCACATTTCTCACTGTCAAACCGTGAATGATAATTCTTCAAGTTTTTCCAGTGAAATGTCCACACAGCATCTGCATATTAACCATGTGATCTCAATCACTTTCATGGGAATATTCATTCAGATCAACTTGAGCTATACAGTGTCTTTTTGAATTAAGTACGTGAGCACATTTTGGAGCAGATTGTGTTAAACTGCAGCAAAGCCTACCTATTTTTAAGTTTCAATCAAAGCACATATTGTTGCCTAGTGGCACACTTGAGTTTTGCCCACATCCTGAAATATAAGAAATGAGGTGGTGTTTCTTGTCTTACAGTAACTTTATACTATGCAGTTATATTTGGCAGGGGCGGCAGGGTAGCGTTGGGCCAGTAACCGAAAGGTCACCGGTTCAAATACCGGAGCCAACAAGGTGAAAAATCTGTCGCTGTGCCCTTGAGCCAGGTAATTAATCCTAATTGCTCCGAGGGTGCTGTACAACGCTGACCCAGGCCCGTGACCCCATTCCCTGTGGGTGTTTCTCAGGGGGAGTTGGGATATGCCAAAAACACATTTCCAAAACACACTTGTGTGTAACAGGACAAATATAGCACCCCACAAATAGTATTCTTCATAACAGAAATGAATAAAAATGGTACTATCACTATGGGATCTGGCAGACCTTTAGCGTTCAGGAAGAGGAGTCCCGAAAAGTCAAGATCCAAAGCCAACAGTTTCAACTGTAGTAGTACGTGTTAGACTGACGTTAGCTACCTAGACTATGTTTTTCCATGTTAGCTAGTGACGCCTCGGAGCAGTGATAGACAAGCGAGGCCTTTTTGAAACGTCTCCATCTCCTGGCTGCATTTACCCACCAGATTCAGCAGCTTGAAAACCACAGATTGAGAATAGTTTTTTTTTTTGATTAACATAATTCATGATGGTTTATATTTTAGCTTTGTTAATTTTTGGAGTAAAAGTTAATAGCTTAAGTCTAGTTTGAGTTTTTCCAAACGGGGATAATTATTTAATTTCAGTTAACTAAATATTTACTATAACAACCTTGGTGTGTGCGTGTTAGAGGTCGACCGATTAATCGGAATGGCCGATTAATTAGGGCCGATTTCAAATTTTCATAACAGTTGGGAAATCTGTATTTTTGGGCGCCGTTTTCGACGATTTAAAAAAAAAAGTTTTATACCTTTATTTAAGCTTTATTTAACTAGGCAAGTCAGTTAAGAACAGATTCTTATTTTCAATGACGGCCTAGGAACAGTGGGTTAACTGCTTTGTTCAGGGGCAGAACGACAGATTTTCACCTTGTCAGCTCGGGGATCCAATCTTGCAACCTTAACTAGTTCAACGCAATAACGACCTGCCACTTTCTCCGTTGCACTCCACACGGAGGCTGCCTGTTACGTAATGCAGTAAAGCCAAGGTAAGTTGCTAGCTAGCATTAAATGTATCTTAAAAAACAATCATCATAATCACTAGTTAACTACACATGGTTGATGATATTACTAGATATTATCTAGCGTGTCCTGCGTTGCATACAATCTGACTGAGCATACAAGTATCTGACTGAGCGGTGGTAGGCAGAAGCAGGCGCGTAAACATTAATTCTAACAGCACTTTCGTGCGTTTTGCCAGCAGCTCTTCGTTGTGCGTCAAGCATTGTGCTGTTTATGACTTGAAGCCTATCAACTCCGAGATGAGGCTCGTGTAACCGAAGTGAAATGGCTAGCTAGTTAGCGCACGGTAATTGTCGTTGTGTTGCTGCTTCGAGCCCAGGGAGGAGCAAGGAGAGGGACGGAAGCTATACTGTTACACTGGCAATACTAAAGTGCCTATAAGAACATCCCAATAGTCAAAGGTTAATGAAATACAGATGTAGAGAGGGAAATAGTCCTATAATTCCTATAATAACTACAACCTAAAACTTCTTACCTGGGAATATTAAAGACTCATGTTAAAAGGAACCACCAGCTTTCATATGTTCTCATGTTCTGAGCAAGGAACTGAAACGTTAGCTTTCTTACATGGCACATATTTTACATGGAACATATTGCACTTTTTACTTTCTTTGTTTGTTTTTTTGATTATTTAAACCAAATTGAAAATGTTTCATTATTTACTTGAGGCTAAATAGATTTTATTGATGTATTATATTATGTTAAAAGAAGTGTTCATTCAGTATTGTTGTAATTGGCATTATTACAAATAAATAAAAATTGGCCGATTAATCGGTATCGGCTTTTATGGTCCTCCAATAATCGGTATCCGGCGTTGAAAAATCATTGTCGGTCGACCTCTAGTGCGTGTGTACATAGTTGAGATTTCACTGTAGGTCACTTCGGTGTATAATGCATTCTCAAATATTTTCTAAAACCGCAACTAGGCCAGTTTATTCATCATGACATGCTTTAATCTAATAGACCCCATCACCCCGCTTCTATTGCTGTACAACAGCACTGTAGATCCACTTGTGGTGGGGACACCAACAGTGGGGACACCCAAATCTGTTAATTATTTTGTTATCAGCTCAAGTTCCCCTCTGATTTCCTGCTTCCTCTCCCTTAGTGTTGTCACACTACCAGAATTTTTACTTCCATACCAGGTTAAGAACACAATACTCAACACTCTTTACCAAAACAATACCACAGTAAATAAGGCATATTGGCCCATTCTGTGACTTTGGTTCTTAATCCAGACACAAACTGAGGGACTGTCTTGTCTCCTGCTCAAACATGCTGCCGTGTGAGTCGGTGGCAGCAGCCTGCAGCCCTGCAGTCAAAGGGACGTGTGTGGACAAGAAGACTGCTGTTCCCGGGTCCTGGCCCGCGAACCAGGAGTGAGAGAGACAATTCTGTGCCATCTGTTACAGTTCTGCCTCTCTCAGCTCTGCTCCACAGTAAAGGCCTACAGTTTGGGACGGGTCAAGAGGGAAGACCAGTTAAAATACAGTCAACTCATTAAACTAATTGACAATTGGCTCCTAATTTTCAAATAGGATTGTCAATTCCCATTCTATTTTATTCATTCACAGCCACTGAGATGGAATTGACTCTGCAAGTGTTTTCCTCCTAATCCTTAAAACTGTTGATTTTATTTATTTTTTATTTAACTAGGCAAGTCAGTTAAGAACAAATTCTTATTTACAATGACGACCTAGCAGGGTCCTAGCCTCTCACCAACACCATGGTGTTCTCCGTTTTGCTCTAAGACCCCCACAAGCTACGGACTCAGAGGTCGGTACCGCCGATGTGCCACCTCTGTCTGTAGCGTCCGGACCGTTTGAGATTTATTCACCTTTATTTCAACCAGGTAGGCTAGTTGAGAACACCTTTATTTAACCAGGTAGGCTAGTTGAGAACAAGTTCTCATTTACAACGGCGACCTGGCCAAGATAAAGCATTGCAGTGTGAACAGACAAACAACACAGAGTTACACATGGAGTAAACAATAAACAATAAACAGATACAAACGAATATGACCCCACTACAGAAAGGGGAGACTCCCATGAAAATGATAGTGTTGTCCCATTTTGCTTTAGGAAGGCCACACCTAGCCTACAGTTCACTAAAGCCACATTTAAAAAGGACAGGGAGAGAACATTAGTCTTCTCCCCACTCAAACAGAGCAGGCTCCGTCACTTAACAGCCGCCTCCACTGGCTCTGAGAAAGTCACTCTAAAATGACTTGACAGATGTGAGAATGTTTGTTTTAGGCGGAAGTGGGCCTCTAAGCAGGCCTCTCATACCGAAGTTCCTGCCAGTGCCATCAGCATTGCTCAGGCGAGAGAGTGTGAGTGTGAGCCATCACCAAAGCCATAAGTACACACTGCAGAATGACTAAGACATGAATTTGGCCCAGAGCCTTAGTTTCTCAGAACTACCCATTATTTAAAAAGCAAAAAAAATGACTGTCCAAAACCACAAGTGTAGAGGCGCCAAGAAGCATGCCGAGGCAATAGCTTTGCACCACAAAATAAGACAAACTCTGGGTAGAAAACTGCCCATTTGTTGCGCAACATTTTAGAAAAGAGAAATGTAACAGGAAATAAGACTATGGTTTCCAAACAAACAAATCATTATTTCAATGTTTTGTATTCAGACAATCAGGAAGGAAAAAAAAAATCATGAGGCCTAAAACGGCTCTATGACCCACCATGACCCACTAGGCCAGCTATAGGCTAGAATTCTCTCTGATTACACAAGTTCTTTAGAGGAGATTGCTGCTGTTAAACCCATTTGAAATGTTATCTAACAACTCAGGGCCTCTAAATCCACACCGGGCACCGAGGCTTTAGTGTTTAACACAGCTCCTGTTTCAATATGAAATAATTGTGCTTCATTTAGATCCAGGTCAGTTTGCGCAACTTCCTCAGGTTTAGGATTTGGGGTCTAGATCTGGTCGGTTGCTCAACTTCCTCAGGTATAGGATTTGGGTCGAGATCAGTGAGTACCTTGATCTGATGTGTTACTGGGAATCCCATGTCATAGACTTTCCGCTCAATGGACCTATCTATGGATTTCATCTCAGAAGGATCCAAAACATCATAAATATATTTATTCTTGGCCAATCTGGCAGAACTGCCCTACTCTGAAAACAGAAAAGCCTAAATGGGTAATAACCATTTTTATTGTTCAGAGTAAATTATTCAAAGTATGCCTATTTACTGGGAGTTCAATTCTCAATTGAAAGTAACAATATGACAACATTTTACAGATATTTTTTAATTATCATTTGTCAACTAGGGTCTCCCCACAAACACCTGTCCTATAGGCTACACATGTTACCGTCCCATACAAGTCCCCCACCATCAGCTCTATCAAGCAGCTGTGACTCAGTGAAATCCAGAGCTAGCTCATCAGCTGTGGAGGATAGTAATGATGAGGCGCTGGGAATTCAGTGTTAGCCAGGAGAGCTCCCCATGACCAACCTCGACAGGCCTGAGCAAGCAGCTGCTGTCAGCCCACCACAGGGGAATAAATAGGACAGACCTCCCGGGCAATGTGGGCCGTTATTCAGGGGCAGGAAGTCCCCTTAAGCACTGCTCTTGGATCAGATTTCTTCCCCATTCCAAGTCCAGCATTCACTATATGACACTGGTCTGTGACAAGGGCTTTTGCACTAACAGCCAGGGTATAGGGAGATATTAGCATATTATACTTCCGGGCGGATATCTTCAGTGGTACAAGCCTGGCCTAAGAGGATATTCAATTGACTGAAGAATGCACAACACTTGTGATGGTCAACAGAATGTGGGAGTGTCTGATTAGCTATAATAATCCAACTTCAGACCCACACCACCGCCCCAGCAGCTTGCTAACCAACAGTCCATGTCAGACAAAAGTGGAGATGAGATTTTGAAGGCCGATTCATTGATTAACTGCTGGAATTTATGGGACAACATGAAAGTTTCAGCCAATCACAGGTCTGCTTTGTTGTGAGGTTCTGAAATACCAACAGTGACAGCAGTACGGTCACAGAAGTTACCCAAACTTAAGCATTACATACTAGTGTGGCTGCAAATAAACCAAACATCGATACCGTATAACTGAAGGATATGAAAGCTCTCTGTACAATAAACACGGATGAGTTTACAAACAACACATTGACTGAGCTGACAAGGAGGTGTAAGTAGAAGCTAGCTTTTCAGCATTACAGTGACATGACAAGTTTACAAGGATGCAGCTGAAGAACTAGGCTAGGCCTAATTGATGTTTTTTAAGGAGAGTACGTTCGGGTATTACAGTGTAAGGGTTGAAATCTGTCAAGACAGCAGTGGATGTATTGCACTGCATGGCGAAAACGATGATTCCGTCTCGCCTACGCACCATCCTGTAGAAAGCGCCCCAAGATTAAGGCCAAATTATATAACCTCGTCACCCATTTTGTGTTAGAATTGAACAGCTGTCTATTCCACTATGCAGATTCGCCTCGTTTCCTGCATCATAAATATATCTACCGAGGGTAGTGTGTAGTTTTGCCAGCTAAGGACAGTGAACTAGAATTCGTTGTGCAACAAAGTGGCATGCAATGATTATTGTTGAAAAGAAACACGGGCAACCCTCAAAACATTCAACACTCGCTAGCTAGCTACATTTGCTACTAGCTATGTTTACTGTACTGTGATTGCTGATGCAGACAAGAGGCAGCTCACTGTATAACTTGCTCAGTTAGCTAGTGGCTAGTTACCTACCATGGTTTCTGCAGGATGCCCAAAAGCCAAACTATTATTGAATTGAGAATATTCCATTGGCTACAATATCAAATTGTTTGCGAGGAAGGGAAAGCTACAACTGGAAAGTCCAACCTAACTACCTAGCCAGATTTGTGTTTGAAAACTGTCACATTCAATCGATTCCATTTCTTGCGCAAACATTGCAATGTATGTTTGTAGTCGCCTACCTTGGTATAGTAATACATTTCGTGTTGATATTCTGTGTCGTGATGGCTTTTTCCAATTCATCCAGTTGCCCTGTTTTCTTCAACTTCTTCACCAGGCTTTTCCACAGCTTTTTTCACACCATTTCTCCTCTTGTCGTTCTGTTCGCCTTTTTTCCAACCCAAAAGCCTTTTCACAATTGGGGGGAGTAAAAGGCAGAATTGACATCTTGAGGTCAGTAAGTCCTTCCAGTACTGTGGTCCTTGGTTTCGCAAGATACAGATGTAATATTTTGTAAAACTATCCAAAGGACAAAAATGAAGTGGGCGCTTGAACAACGACTTTGTTAAATGTACACATATGCTGCACAAACAAGTTCATTTCTAGCTACCAATTTTAGCGCACAGACTGGCTCAGCGATTACCGCACCACTCCACCACTACACTGTTGCACACGATTCAAATCAGTAACACTCGCGGCGAAACGTAGTTCGCTCTAGTCGATTCGAAATGCATTCTTCATCCTCGCCTAATTAAAGCCGTAGGTGAAACCAAAGAACATTCGTCATTTTGGACTAAGGATTTTGAATAAAAAAATATATATGTAATATGGCCTCCTCTCATACGCGTTGGTATACGTGTGATTATCAACGAAGTTTGGCCAAGTTCATAGTCATCCGCCGTCGTAGGCTCCGTCTGAAGTCTACCAGAAAATCTGCTTCAAATGTAAACGCAGGACGACTACCTCTGTAGACTCCCCATTCAGACTGCAAAGTAGATTGTGAAAGCCCGTTGGCTGCAGCTGACCAAATGTGCTGCATCTGCATTGCACGGGCCCTGCCTTTCGCCAGGGCCTGCCCCACCAGCTTGGTCCCAGTCCCTGGTCCCAACCCATACCAATTGCCAAGGAGTTGTAATAAAAACTCCACATAACGCTCAAGTCTGATACATTATGTAACATTCCACAATGCATGCATCACCATCACTTAATAAAACCTAGAGGCCTACAGAAGATCACAAGGTTCCTTTCATCAATGAGAACTGACATTGTACACAGCAACCTTGTGCACATTGCATAAAGTGTGTAATCTCTGCTCATTATTAGAAGAAAAAAATAACATAAACAATATTTGAGTCAGAACTCAGGAGAGGCTTGCTCTTGTCTAACCATTTGGGAACCTTTTTGAAGGGGTCCACCCCCAATGTGTTCCAGATTAATGGACAGAATCCACACAACACACCACTGGAGTACCTGTCATACTTTCCTCTTCTTAGAACACAATCCTAAAACTGTGGCAGTCAAATCAAATGGGATTTGTCACACATGCCGATTAACAAAAGGTGTAGACTGTTTAAAAATAAATAAAAAAAATTCACCTTTATTTATCCAGGTAGGCTAGTTGAGAACAAGTTCTCATTTGCAACTGCGACCTGGCCAAGATAAGCATAGCAGTGTGAACAGACACACAGAGTTACACATGAGTAAACAATTAACAAGTCAATAACACAGTAGAAAACAAAGGGGGGTCTATATACAATGTGTGCAAAAGGCATGAGGAGGTAGGCGAATAATTACAAATTTTGCAGTGAGATGCCACTTACAAGCCCTTTCCAAATCATGCAAAGTTAAACACTAAGAAATATTTGCAAAAAAAGGAAATAGTAACACAATAAAATAACATGTAATGACACGATATGTAAGGAAGAACCCGTAACCCAGTCAATGAGGTACGATGGTAGTTGAGGTAATGATGACACGATATGTAGAAGAGAACCCGTACCCAGTCAATGAGTACGAAGGTCAAGTTGAGGTAATAATGACACGATACTACAAGGAGGAACCCGTACCGCAGTCAATGAGGCTACGAGGTAGTTGAGGTAATAATGACACGATAATGGTAAGGGAGAACCCGTACCCAGTCAATAGAGGTACGAGGTAGTTGAGGTAATAATGACACGATATGTAAGGAGAACCCGTACCCAGTCAATGAGGTACGAGTAAGTTGAGGTAATAATGACACGATATGTAAGGAGAACCCGTACCCAGTCAATGAGGTACGAGGTAGTTGAGGTAATAATGACACGATATACAAGGAGAAACCCGTACCCAGTCAATGAGGTACGAGGTAGTTGAGGTAATAATGACACGATATGTAAGGAGAACCGTTACCCAGTCAATGAGGTACGAGGTAGTTGAGGTAATAATGACACGATATGTAAGGAGAACCCGTACCCAGTCAATGAGGTACGAGGTAGTTGAGGTATAATGACACGATATACAAGGAGAACCCGTACCCAGTCATGAGGTACGAGGTATTGAGGTAATAATGACACGATATGTAAGGAGAACCCGTACCCAGTCAATGAGGTACGAGGTTAGTTGAGGTAATAATGACACGATATGTAAGAGAACCCGTACCCAGTCAATGAGGTACGAGGTAGTTGAGGTAATAATGACACGATATGTAAGGAGAACCCGTACCCAGTCAATGAGGTACGAGGTAGTTGAGGGTAATAATGACACGATATGTAAGGAGAACCCGTACCCAGTCAATGAGGTACGAGGTAGTTGAGGTAATAATGACACGATATGTAAGGAGAACCCGTACCCAGTCAATGAGGTACGAGGTAGTTGAGGTAATAATGACACGATATGTAGGAGAACCCCGTACCAGTCAATGAGGTACGAGGTAGTTGAGGTAATAATGACACGATATGTAAGGAGAACCCGTACCCAGTCAATGAGGTACGAGGTAGTTGAGGTAATAATGACACGATATACAAGGAGAACCCGTACCCAGTCAATGAGGTACGAGGTAGTTGAGGTAATAATGACACGATATGTAAGGAGAACCCGTACCCAGTCAATGAGGTACGAGGTAGTTGAGGTAATAATGACACGATATGTAAGGAGAACCGTACCCAGTCAATGAGGTACGAGGTAGTTGAGGTAATAATGACACGATATGTAAGGAGAACCCGTACCCAGTCAATGAGGTACGAGGTAGTTGAGGTAATAATGACACGATATACAAGGAGAACCCGTACCCAGTCAATGAGGTACGAGGTAGTTGAGGTAATAATGACACGATATACAAGGAGAACCCGTACCCAGTCAATGTACAGAGGTACGAGGTAGTTGAGGTAATAACGAGGCTATATACAAGGAGAACCCGTACCCAGTCAATGAGGTACGTAGTAGCTGAGGTAATAACGAGGCTATATACAAGGAGAACCCGTACCCAGTCAATGAGGTACGAGGTAGTTGAGGTAATAACGAGGCTATATACAAGGAGAAACCGTACCCAGTCAATGAGGTACGAGGTAGTTGAGGTAATAACGAGGCTATATACAAGGAGAACCCGTACCCGGTCAATGACACGATATGTAAGGAGAACCCGTACCCAGTCAATGAGGTACGAGGTAGTTGAGGTAATAATGACACGATATGTAAGGAGAACCCGTACCCAGTCAATGAGGTACGAGGTAGTTGAGGTAATAATGACACGATATGTAAGGAGAACCCGTACCCAGTCAATGAGGTACGAGGTAGTTGAGGTAATAATGACACGATATACAAGGAGAACCCGTACCCAGTCAATGAGGTACGAGGTAGTTGAGGGGTAATAATGACACGATATGTAAGAGAACCCGTACCCAGTCAATGAGGTACGAGGTATTGAGGTAATATGACACGATATACAAGGAGAACCCGTACCAGTCAATGAGGTACGAGGTAGTTGAGGTAATAATGACCACGATATACAAGGAGAAACCTGTACCCAGTCAATGCTACAGAGGTACGAGGTAGTTGAGGTAATAACGAGGCTATTATTACAGGAGAACCCGTACCCAGTAAATGAGGTACGTAGTAGCTGAGGTAATAACGAGGCTATATACAAGGAGAACCCGTACCCAGTTCAATGAGGTACGAGGGTAGTTGAGGTATAACGAGGCTATATTACAGGAGAAACCGTACCGGTCAATGAGGTACGAGGTAGTTGAGGTAAAACGAGGCTATATACAAGGAGAACCCGTACCCCCGGTCAATGAGGTACGAGGTAGTGAGTAATAATGACACGATATGGTAGGAGAACCCGTACCCAGTCAATGAGTACGAGGTAGTTTGAGGTAATAATGACACGATATGTAAGGAGAAACCCGTACCCAGTCAATGAGGTACGAGGTAGTAGTTGAGGTAATAATGACACGATATGTAGGAGAACCCGTACCAGTCAATGAGGTACGAGGTAGTTGAGGTAATAAGACACGATATGTAAGGATAACCCGACCCAGTCCAAGGAGGTACGAGGTAGTAGTGAGGTAATAATGACACGATATGTAGGAGAACCCGTACCCAGTCAATGAGTACGAGGTAGTTGAGGTAATAATGACACGATATGTAGGAGGGAAACCCGTACCCAGTCCCATGAGGTACGAGGTAGTTGAGGTAATAATGACACGATATGTAAGGAGAACCCGTACCCAGTCAATGAGGTACGAGGTAGTTGAGGTAATAATGACACGATATGTAAGGAGAACCCGTACCCAGTCAATGAGGTACGAGGTAGTTGAGGTAATAATGACACGATATACAAGGAGAACCCGTACCCAGTCAATGAGGTACGAGGTAGTTGAGGTAATAATGACACGATATGTAAGGAGAACCCGTACCCAGTCAATGAGGTACGAGGTAGTTGAGGTAATAATGACACGATATGTAAGGAGAACCCGTACCCAGTCAATGAGGTACGAGGTAGTTGAGGTAATAATGACACGATATACAAGGAGAACCCGTACCCAGTCAATGAGGTACGAGGTAGTTGAGGTAATAATGACACGATATGTAAGGAGAACCCGTACCCAGTCAATGAGGTACGAGGTAGTTGAGGTAATAATGACACGATATACAAGGAGAACCCGTACCCAGTCAATGAGGTACGAGGTAGTTGAGGTAATAATGACACGATATGTAAGGAGAACCCGTACCCAGTCAATGAGGTACGAGGTAGTTGAGGTAATAATGACACGATATACAAGGAGAACCCGTACCCAGTCAATGAGGTACGAGGTAGTTGAGGTAATAATGACACGATATACAAGGAGAACCCGTACCCAGTCAATGTACAGAGGTACGAGGTAGTTGAGGTAATAACGAGGCTATATACAAGGAGAACCCGTACCCAGTCAATGAGGTACGAGTAGTTGAGGTAATAACGAGGCTATATACAAGGAGAACCCGTACCCAGTCAATGAGGTACGTTGTAGTTGAGGTAATAACGAGGCTATATACAAGGAGAACCCGTACCCAGTCAATGAGGTACGAGGTAGTTGAGGTAATAACGAGGCTATATACAAGGAGAACCCGTACCCAGTCAATGAGGTACGAGGTAGTTGAGGTAATAACGAGTCTATATACAAGGAGAACCCGTACCCAGTCAATGAGGTACGAGGTAGTTGAGGTAATAACGAGGCTATATACAAGGAGAAACCGTACCCAGTCAATGAGGTACGAGGTAGTTGAGGTAATAACGAGGCTATATACAGATGTGTATAAGAGACAGATACAAGGAGAACCCGTACCCAGTCAATGAGGTACGAGGTAGTTGAGGTAATAACGAGGCTATATACAAGGAGAACCCGTACCCAGTCAATGTGCAGGTACGAGGTAGTTGAGGTAATAACGAGGCTATATACAAGGAGAACCCGTACCCAGTCAATGAGGTACGAGGTAGTTGAGGTAATAACGAGGCTATATACAAGGAGAACCCGTACCCAGTCAATGAGGTACGAGGTAGTTGAGGTAATAATGACACGATATGTAAGGAGAACCCGTACCCAGTCAATGAGGTACGAGGTAGTTGAGGTAATAATGACACGATATGTAAGGAGAACCCGTACCCAGTCAATGAGGTACGAGGTAGTTGAGGTAATAATGACACGATATGTAAGGAGAACCCGTACCCAGTCAATGAGGTACGAGGTAGTTGAGGTAATAATGACACGATATGTAAGGAGAACCCGTACCCAGTCAATGAGGTACGAGGTAGTTGAGGTAATAATGACACGATATGTAAGGAGAACCCGTACCCAGTCAATGAGGTACGAGGTAGTTGAGGTAATAATGACACGATATGTAAGGAGAACCCGTACCCAGTCAATGAGGTACGAGGTAGTTGAGGTAATAATGACACGATATGTAAGGAGAACCCGTACCCAGTCAATGAGGTACGAGGTAGTTGAGGTAATAATGACACGATATGTAAGGAGAACCCGTACCCAGTCAATGAGGTACGAGGTAGTTGAGGTAATAATGACACGATATGTAAGGAGAACCCGTACCCAGTCAATGAGGTACGAGGTAGTTGAGGTAATAATGACACGATATGTAAGGAGAACCCGTACCCAGTCAATGAGGTACGAGGTAGTTGAGGTAATAATGACACGATATGTAAGGAGAACCCGTACCCAGTCAATGAGGTACGAGGTAGTTGAGGTAATAATGACACGATATGTAAGGAGAACCCGTACCCAGTCAATGAGGTACGAGGTAGTTGAGGTAATAATGACACGATATGTAAGGAGAACCCGTACCCAGTCAATGAGGTACGAGGTAGTTGAGGTAATAATGACACGATATGTAAGGAGAACCCGTACCCAGTCAATGAGGTACGAGGTAGTTGAGGTAATAATGACACGATATGTAAGGAGAACCCGTACCCAGTCAATGAGGTACGAGGTAGTTGAGGTAATAATGACACGATATGTAAGGAGAACCCGTACCCAGTCAATGAGGTACGAGGTAGTTGAGGTAATAATGACACGATATGTAAGGAGAACCCGTACCCAGTCAATGAGGTACGAGGTAGTTGAGGTAATAATGACACGATATGTAAGGAGAACCCGTACCCAGTCAATGAGGTACGAGGTAGTTGAGGTAATAATGACACGATATACAAGGAGAACCCGTACCCAGTCAATGAGGTACGAGGTAGTTGAGGTAATAATGACACGATATGTAAGGAGAACCCGTACCCAGTCAATGAGGTACGAGGTAGTTGAGGTAATAATGACACGATATACAAGGAGAACCCGTACCCAGTCAATGAGGTACGAGGTAGTTGAGGTAATAATGACACGATATGTAAGGAGAACCCGTACCCAGTCAATGAGGTACGAGGTAGTTGAGGTAATAATGACACGATATGTAAGGAGAACCCGTACCCAGTCAATGAGGTACGAGGTAGTTGAGGTAATAATGACACGATATGTAAGGAGAACCCGTACCCAGTCAATGAGGTACGAGGTAGTTGAGGTAATAATGACACGATATACAAGGAGAACCCGTACCCAGTCAATGAGGTACGAGGTAGTTGAGGTAATAATGACACGATATGTAAGGAGAACCCGTACCCAGTCAATGAGGTACGAGGTAGTTGAGGTAATAATGACACGATATGTAAGGAGAACCCGTACCCAGTCAATGAGGTACGAGGTAGTTGAGGTAATAATGACACGATATACAAGGAGAACCCGTACCCAGTCAATGAGGTACGAGGTAGTTGAGGTAATAATGACACGATATGTAAGGAGAACCCGTACCCAGTCAATGAGGTACGAGGTAGTTGAGGTAATAATGACACGATATACAAGGAGAACCCGTACCCAGTCAATGAGGTACGAGGTAGTTGAGGTAATAATGACACGATATGTAAGGAGAACCCGTACCCAGTCAATGAGGTACGAGGTAGTTGAGGTAATAATGACACGATATGTAAGGAGAACCCGTACCCAGTCAATGAGGTACGAGGTAGTTGAGGTAATAATGACACGATATGTAAGGAGAACCCGTACCCAGTCAATGAGGTACGAGGTAGTTGAGGTAATAATGACACGATATACAAGGAGAACCCGTACCCAGTCAATGAGGTACGAGGTAGTTGAGGTAATAATGACACGATATACAAGGAGAACCTGTACCCAGTCAATGTACAGAGGTACGAGGTAGTTGAGGTAATAACGAGGCTATATACAAGGAGAACCCGTACCCAGTCAATGAGGTACGTAGTAGCTGAGGTAATAACGAGGCTATATACAAGGAGAACCCGTACCCAGTCAATGAGGTACGTTGTAGCTGAGGTAATAACGAGGCTATATACAAGGAGAACCCGTACCCAGTCAATGAGGTACGAGGTAGTTGAGGTAATAACGAGGCTATATACAAGGAGAACCCGTACCCAGTCAATGAGGTACGAGGTAGTTGAGGTAATAACGAGTCTATATACAAGGAGAACCCGTACCCAGTCAATGAGGTACGAGGTAGTTGAGGTAATAACGAGGCTATATACAAGGAGAAACCGTACCCAGTCAATGAGGTACGAGGTAGTTGAGGTAATAACGAGGCTATATACAAGGAGAACCCGTACCCAGTCAATGAGGTACGAGGTAGTTGAGGTAATAACGAGGCTATATACAAGGAGAACCCGTACCCAGTCATGTGCAGAGGTACGAGGTAGTTGAGGTAATAACGAGGCTATATACAAGGAGAACCCGTACCCAGTCAATGAGGTACGAGGTAGTTGAGGTAATAACGAGGCTATATACAAGGAGAACCCGTACCCAGTCAATGAGGTACGAGGTAGTTGAGGTAATAATGACACGATATGTAAGGAGAACCCGTACCCAGTCAATGAGGTACGAGGTAGTTGAGGTAATAATGACACGATATGTAAGGAGAACCCGTACCCAGTCAATGAGGTACGAGGTAGTTGAGGTAATAATGACACGATATGTAAGGAGAACCCGTACCCAGTCAATGAGGTACGAGGTAGTTGAGGTAATAATGACACGATATGTAAGGAGAACCCGTACCCAGTCAATGAGGTACGAGGTAGTTGAGGTAATAATGACACGATATGTAAGGAGAACCCGTACCCAGTCAATGAGGTACGAGGTAGTTGAGGTAATAATGACACGATATGTAAGGAGAACCCGTACCCAGTCAATGAGGTACGAGGTAGTTGAGGTAATAATGACACGATATGTAAGGAGAACCCGTACCCAGTCAATGAGGTACGAGGTAGTTGAGGTAATAATGACACGATATGTAAGGAGAACCCGTACCCAGTCAATGAGGTACGAGGTAGTTGAGGTAATAATGACACGATATGTAAGGAGAACCCGTACCCAGTCAATGAGGTACGAGGTAGTTGAGGTAATAATGACACGATATGTAAGGAGAACCCGTACCCAGTCAATGAGGTACGAGGTAGTTGAGGTAATAATGACACGATATGTAAGGAGAACCCGTACCCAGTCAATGAGGTACGAGGTAGTTGAGGTAATAATGACACGATATGTAAGGAGAACCCGTACCCAGTCAATGAGGTACGAGGTAGTTGAGGTAATAATGACACGATATGTAAGGAGAACCCGTACCCAGTCAATGAGGTACGAGGTAGTTGAGGTAATAATGACACGATATGTAAGGAGAACCCGTACCCAGTCAATGAGGTACGAGGTAGTTGAGGTAATAATGACACGATATGTAAGGAGAACCCGTACCCAGTCAATGAGGTACGAGGTAGTTGAGGTAATAATGACACGATATGTAAGGAGAACCCGTACCCAGTCAATGAGGTACGAGGTAGTTGAGGTAATAATGACACGATATGTAAGGAGAACCCGTACCCAGTCAATGAGGTACGAGGTAGTTGAGGTAATAATGACACGATATGTAAGGAGAACCCGTACCCAGTCAATGAGGTACGAGGTAGTTGAGGTAATAATGACACGATATACAAGGAGAACCCGTACCCAGTCAATGAGGTACGAGGTAGTTGAGGTAATAATGACACGATATGTAAGGAGAACCCGTACCCAGTCAATGAGGTACGAGGTAGTTGAGGTAATAATGACACGATATACAAGGAGAACCCGTACCCAGTCAATGAGGTACGAGGTAGTTGAGGTAATAATGACACGATATGTAAGGAGAACCCGTACCCAGTCAATGAGGTACGAGGTAGTTGAGGTAATAATGACACGATATGTAAGGAGAACCCGTACCCAGTCAATGAGGTACGAGGTAGTTGAGGTAATAATGACACGATATGTAAGGAGAACCCGTACCCAGTCAATGAGGTACGAGGTAGTTGAGGTAATAATGACACGATATGTAAGGAGAACCCGTACCCAGTCAATGAGGTACGAGGTAGTTGAGGTAATAATGACACGATATACAAGGAGAACCCGTACCCAGTCAATGAGGTACGAGGTAGTTGAGGTAATAATGACACGATATACAAGGAGAACCCGTACCCAGTCAATGTACAGAGGTACGAGGTAGTTGAGGTAATAACGAGGCTATATACAAGGAGAACCCGTACCCAGTCAATGAGGTACGAGTAGTTGAGGTAATAACGAGGCTATATACAAGGAGAACCCGTACCCAGTCAATGAGGTACGAGGTAGTTGAGGTAATAACGAGGCTATATACAAGGAGAGAACCGTACCCGGTCAATGAGGTACGAGGTAGTTGAGGTAATAAGGAGCCGTATTACAAGGAGAACCCGTACCCGGTCAATGAGGTACGAGGTAGTTGAGGTACTAATGACACGATATGTAAGGAGAGAACCGTACCCAGTCAATGAGGTACGAGGTAGTTGAGGTAATAATGACACGATATGTAAGGAGAACCCGTACCCAGTCAATGAGGTACGAGGGTAGTTGAGGTAATAATGACACGATATGTTAAGGAGAACCCGTACCCAGTCAATGAGGTACGAGGTAGTTGAGGTAATAATGACACGATATGTAAGGAGAACCCGTACCCAGTCAATGAGGTACGAGGTAGTTGAGGTAATAATGACACGATATGTAAGGAGAACCCGTACCCAGTCAATGAGGGTACGAGGTAGTTGAGGTATAATGACACGATATGTAAGGAGAACCCGTACCCAGTCAATGAGGTACGAGGTAGTTGAGGTAATAATGACACGATATGTAAGGAGAACCCGTACCCAGTCAATGAGGTACGAGGTAGTTGAGGTAATAATGACACGATATGTAAGGAGAACCCGTACCCAGTCAATGAGGTACGAGGTAGTTGAGGTAATAATGACACGATATACAAGGAGAACCCGTACCCAGTCAATGAGGTACGAGGTAGTTGAGGTAATAATGACACGATATGTAAGGAGAACCCGTACCCAGTCAATGAGGTACGAGGTAGTTGAGGTAATAATGACACGATATGTAAGGAGAACCCGTACCCAGTCAATGAGGTACGAGGTAGTTGAGGTAATAATGACACGATATGTAAGGAGAACCCGTACCCAGTCAATGAGGTACGAGGTAGTTGAGGTAATAATGACACGATATGTAAGGAGAACCCGTACCCAGTCAATGAGGTACGAGGTAGTTGAGGTAATAATGACACGATATGTAAGGAGAACCCCGTACCCAGTCAATGAGGTACGAGGTAGTTGAGGTAATAATGACACGATATGTAAGGAGAACCCGTACCCAGTCAATGAGGTACGAGGTAGTTGAGGTAATAATGACACGAGATGTAAGGAGAACCCGTACCCAGTCAATGAGGTACGAGGTAGTTGAGGTAATTAATGCCAACGATATGTAAGGAGAACCCGTACCCAGTCAATGAGGTACGAGGTAGTTGAGGTAATAATGACACGATATGTAAGGAGAAACCCGTACCCAGTCAATGAGGTACGAGGGTAGTTGAGGTAATAATGACACGATATACAAGGAGAACCCGTACCCAGTCAATGAGGTACGAGGTAGTGAGGTAATAATGACACGATATGTAAGGAGAACCCGTACCCAGTCAATGAGGTACGGAGGTAGTTGAGGTAATAATGACACGATATGTAAGGAGGAACCCGTACCCCAGTCAATGAGGTACGAGGTTAGTTGAGGTAATAATGGACACGATATACAAGGAGAACCCGTACCCAGTCAATGAGGTACGAGGTAGTTGAGGTAATAATGACACGCTATGTAAGGAGAACCCGTACCCAGTCAATGAGGTACGAGGTAGTTGATGGTAATAATGACACGATATACAAGGAGAACCCGTACCCAGTCAATGAGGTACGAGGGTAGTTGAGGTAATAATGACACGATATGTAAGGAGAACCCGTACCCAGTTCAATGAGGTACGAGGTAGTTGAGGGTAATAATGACACGATATGTAAGGAGAACCCGTACCCAGTCAATGAGGTACGAGGTAGTTGAGGTAATAATGACACGTTATGTAAGGAGAACCCGTACCCAGTCAATGAGGTACGAGTAGTTGAGGTAATAATGACACGATATGTAAGGAGAACCCGTACCCAGTCAATGAGGTACGAGGTAGTTGAGGTAATAATGACACGATATACAAGGAGAACCCTTACCCAGTCAATGAGGTACGAGGTAGTGAGGTAATAATGACACGATATACAAGGAGAACCTGTACCCAGTCAATGTACAGAGGTACGAGGTAGTTGAGGTAATAACGAGGCTATATACAGGAGAAACCCGTACCCAGTCAATGAAGGTACGTAGTAGCTGAGTTAATAACGAGGCTATATACAAGGAAACCCGTACCCAGTCAATGAGGTACGTTGTAGCTGAGGTAAATGACGAGGCTATATACAAGAGAACCCGTACCCAGTCAATGAGGTACGAGGTAGTTGAGGTAATAACGAGGCTATATACAAGGAGAACCCGTACCGAGTCAATGAGGTACGAGGTAGTGAGGTAATAACGAAGTCTATATACAAGGAGAACCGTACCCAGTCAATGAGGTACGAGGTAGTTGAGGTAATAACGAGGCTATATATACAGGGAAACCTACCCAGGTCAATGAGGGTACGAGGTAGTTGAGGGTAATAACGAGGCTATATACAAGGAGAACCCGTACCCGGTCAATGAGGTACGAGTGAGGTAGTTAGGTAATAACACGAGGCTATATACAAGGAGAACCCTTACCAGTCAATGTGCAGAGGTACGAGGTAGTTGAGGTAAATACGAGGCTATATACAAGGAGAACCCGTACCCAGTCAATGTGCAGAGGTACGAGGTAGTTGAGGTAATAACGAGGTCTATATACAAGGAGAATCCGTACCCAGTCAATGAGGTACAGAGTTATAGTGAGGTAATAACGAGGCTATATACAAGGAGAACCCGTACCCGGTCAATGAGGTACGAGGTAGTTGAGGTAATAATGACACGATATGTTAAGGAGAACCCGTACCCAGTCAATGAGGTCGAGGTAGTTGAGGTAATAATGACACGATATGTAAGGAGAACCCGTACCCAGTCAATGAGGTACGAGGTAGTTGAGGTAATAATGACACGATATGTAAGGAGAGAGCCCGTACCCAGTCAATGAGGTACGAGGTAGTTGAGGTAATAATGACACGATATGTAAGGAGAACCCGTACCCAGTCAATGAGGTACGAGGTAGTTGAGGTAATAATGACACGATATGTAGGAGAACCCGTACCCAGTTCAATGAGGTACGAGGTAGTTGAGGTAATAATGACACGATATGTAAGGAGAACCCGTACCCAGTCAATGAGGTACGAGGTAGTTGAGGTAATAATGACACGATATGTAAGGAGAACCCGTACCCAGTCAATGAGGTACGAGGTAGTTGAGGTAATAATGACACGATATGTAAGGAGAACCCGTACCCAGTCATGAGGTACGAGGTAGTTGAGGTATAATGACACGATATGTAAGGAGAACCCGTACCCAGTCAATGAGGTACGAGGTAGTTGAGGTAATAATGACACGATATGTAAGGAGAACCCGTACCCAGTCAATGAGGTACGAGGGTAGTTGAGGTAATAATGACACGATATGTAAGGAGAACCCGTACCCAGTCAATGAGGTACGAGGTAGTTGAGGTAATAATGACACGATATGTAAGGAGAACCCGTACCCAGTCAATGAGGTACGAGGTAGTTGACGGTAATAATGACACGATATACAAGGAGAACCCGTACCCAGTCAATGAGGTACGAGGTAGTTGAGGTAATAATGACACGATATACAAGGAGAACCTGTACCCAGTCAATGTACAGAGGTACGAGGTAGTTGAGGTAATAACGAGGCTATATACAAGAGAGAACCCGTACCCAGTCAATGAGGTACGTAGTAGCTGAGGTAATAACGAGGCTATATACAAGGAGAACCCGTACCCAGTCAATGAGGTACGTTGTAGCTTAGGTAATAACGAGGCTATATACAAGGAGAACCCGTACCCAGTCAATGAGGTACGAGGTAGTTGAGGTAATAACGAGGCTATATACAAGGAGAACCCGTACCGAGTCAATGAGGTACGAGGTAGGGTGTTGAGGTAATAACGAGTCTATATACAAGGAGAACCCGTACCCAGTCAATGAGGTACGAGGTAGTTGAGGTAATAACGAGGCTATATACAAGGAGAAACCGTACCCGGTCATGAGGTACGAGGTAGTTGAGGGTAATAACGAGGCTATATACAAGGAGAACCCGTACCCGGTCAATGAGGTACGAGGTAGTTGGAGGTAATAACGAGGCTATATACAAGGAGAACCCGTACCCAGTCAATGTGCAGAGGTACGAGGTAGTGAGGTTAATAACGAGGCTATATACAAGGAGAACCCGTACCCAGTCAATGTGCAGAGGTACGAGGTAGTTGAGGTAATAACGAGGCTATATACAAGGAGAATCCGTACCCAGTCAATGAGGTACGAGGTAGTTGAGGTAATAACGAGGCTATATACAAGGAGAACCCGTACCCGGTCAATGAGGTACGAGGTAGTTGAGGTAATAATGACACGATATGTAAGGAGAACCCGTACCCAGTCAATGAGGTACGAGGTAGTTGAGGTAATAATGACACGATATGTAAGGAGAACCCGTACCCAGTCAATGAGGTACGAGGTAGTTGAGGTAATAATGACACGATATATAAGGAGAACCCGTACCCAGTCAATGAGGTACGAGGTAGTTGAGGTAATAATGACACGATATGTAAGGAGAACCCGTACCCAGTCAATGAGGTACGAGGTAGTTGAGGTAATAATGACACGATATGTAAGGAGAACCCGTACCCAGTCAATGAGGTACGAGGTAGTTGAGGTAATAATGACACGATATGTAAGGAGAACCCGTACCCAGTCAATGAGGGTACGAGGTAGTTGAGGTAATAATGACACGATATGTAAGGAGAACCCGTACCCAGTCAATGAGGTACGAGGTAGTTGAGGTAATAATGACACGATATGTAAGGAGAACCCGTACCCAGTCAATGAGGTACGAGGTAGTTTGAGGTAATAATGACACGATATGTAAGGAGAACCCGTACCCAGTCAATGAGGTACGAGGTAGTTGAGGTAATAATGACACGATATGTAAGGAGAACCCGTACCCAGTCAATGAGGTACGAGGTAGTTGAGGTAATAATGACACGATATGTAAGGAGAACCCGTACCCAGTCAATGAGGTACGAGGTAGTTGAGGTAATAATGACACGATATGTAAGGAGAAACCCGTACCCAGTCAATGAGGTACGAGGGTAGTTGAGGTATAATGACACGATATGTAAGGAGAAACCCGTACCCAGTCAATGAGGTACGAGGTAGTTTGAGGTAATAATGACACGATATGTAAGGAGAACCCGTACCCAGTCAATGAGGTACGAGGTAGTTGAGGTAATAATGACACGATATGTAAGGAGAACCCGTACCCAGTCAATGAGGTACGAGGTAGTTGAGGTAATAATGACACGATATGTAAGGAGAACCCGTACCCAGTCAATGAGGTACGAGGTAGTTGAGGTAATAATGACACGATATGTAAGGAGAACCCGTACCCAGTCAATGAGGTACGAGGTATGGTAGTTGAGGTAATAATGACAACGATATGTAAGGTAACCCGTACCCCAGTCAATGAGGTACGAGGTAGGTGAGGTAATAATGACACGATATGTAAGGAGAACCCGTACCCAGTCAATGATGGTACGAGTGGTAGTTGAGTGGTATAATGACACGATATACAAGGAAGCGAACCCGTACCCAGTCAAGAGGTACGAGGTAGTTGAGGTAATATTGACACGATATGTAAGGAGAACCCGTACCCAGTCAATGAGGTACGATGGTAGTTGAGGTAATAATGACACGATATACAAGGAGAACCCGTACCCAGTCAATGAGTGGTACGAGGTAGTTGAGGTAATAATGACACGATATGTAAGGAGAACCCGTACCCAGTCAATGAGGTACGAGGTAGTTGAGGTAATAATGACACGATATGTACGGAGAACCCGTACCCAGTCAATGAGGTACGAGGGTAGTTGAGGTAATAATGACACGATATGTAAGGAGAACCCGTACCAGTCAATTGAGGTACGAGGTAGTTGAGGTAATAATGACACGATATGTAAGGAGAACCCGTACCCAGTCAATGAGGTACGAGGTAGTTGAGTTAGATCATGACACGACTATACAAGGAGAGAACCCGTACCCAGTCAATGAGGTACGAGGGTGTTGAGGTAATAATGACACGATATACAGGAGACCCTGTACCCAGTCAATGACCGAGGTACGAGGGTAGTTGAGGTAATACCGAGGCTATATACAAGGAGAACCCGTACCCAGTCAATGAGGTACGTAGTAGCTGAGGTAATAACGAGGCTATATACAAGGAGAACCCGTACCCAGTCAATGAGGTACGAGGTAGTTGAGGTAATAACGAGGCTATATACAAGGAGAAACCGTACCCGGTCAATGAGGTATGAGGTAGTTGAGGTAATAACGAGGCTATATACAAGGAGAACCCGTACCCGGTCAATGAGTACGAGG
This sequence comes from Oncorhynchus kisutch, assembly GCF_002021735.2. Taxonomy (NCBI): domain Eukaryota; kingdom Metazoa; phylum Chordata; class Actinopteri; order Salmoniformes; family Salmonidae; genus Oncorhynchus; species Oncorhynchus kisutch. Next base: position 26,012 of record NW_022263473.1, on the reverse strand, counting down.
TAGTTGAGGTAATAATGACACGATATGTAAGGAGAACCCGTACCCAGTCAATGAGGTACGAGGTAGTTGAGGTAATAATGACACGATATGTAAGGAGAACCCGTACCCAGTCAATGAGGTACGAGGTAGTTGAGGTAATAATGACACGATATGTAAGGAGAACCCGTACCCAGTCAATGAGGTACGAGGTAGTTGAGGTAATAACGAGGCTATATACAAGGAGAATCCGTACCCAGTCAATGAGGTACGAGGTAGTTGAGGTAATAACGAGGCTATATACAAGGAGAACCCGTACCCGGTCAATGAGGTACGAGGTAGTTGAGGTAATAATGACACGATATGTAAGGAGAACCCGTACCCAGTCAATGAGGTACGAGGTAGTTGAGGTAATAATGACACGATATGTAAGGAGAACCCGTACCCAGTCAATGAGGTACGAGGTAGTTGAGGTAATAATGACACGATATGTAAGGAGAACCCGTACCCAGTCAATGAGGTACGAGGTAGTTGAGGTAATAATGACACGATATGTAAGGAGAAACCCGTACCCAGTCAATGAGGTACGAGGTAGTTGAGGTAATAATGACACGATATGTAAGGAGAACCCGTACCCAGTCAATGAGGTACGAGGTAGTTGAGGTAATAATGACACGATATGTAAGGAGAACCCGTACCCAGTCAATGAGGTACGAGGTAGTTGAGGTAATAATGACACGATATGTAAGGAGAACCCGTACCCAGTCAATGAGGTACGAGGTAGTTGAGGTAATAATGACACGATATGTAAGGAGAACCCGTACCCAGTCAATGAGGTACGAGGTAGTTGAGGTAATAATGACACGATATGTAAGGAGAACCCGTACCCAGTCAATGAGGTACGAGGTAGTTGAGGTAATAATGACACGATATGTAAGGAGAACCCGTACCCAGTCAATGAGGTACGAGGTAGTTGAGGTAATAATGACACGATATGTAAGGAGAACCCGTACCCAGTCAATGAGGTACGAGGTAGTTGAGGTAATAATGACACGATATGTAAGGAGAACCCGTACCCAGTCAATGAGGTACGAGGTAGTTGAGGTAATAATGACACGATATACAAGGAGAACCCGTACCCAGTCAATGAGGTACGAGGTAGTTGAGGTAATAATGACACGATATACAAGGAGAACCTGTACCCAGTCAATGTACAGAGGTACGAGGTAGTTGAGGTAATAACGAGGCTATATACAAGGAGAACCCGTACCCAGTCAATGAGGTACGTAGTAGCTGAGGTAATAACGAGGCTATATACAAGGAGAACCCGTACCCAGTCAATGAGGTACGTTGTAGCTGAGGTAATAACGAGGCTATATACAAGGAGAACCCGTACCCAGTCAATGAGGTACGAGGTAGTTGAGGTAATAACGAGGCTATATACAAGGAGAACCCGTACCGAGTCAATGAGGTACGAGGTAGTTGAGGTAATAACGAGTCTATATACAAGGAGAACCCGTACCCAGTCAATGAGGTACGAGGTAGTTGAGGTAATAACGAGGCTATATACAAGGAGAAACCGTACCCGGTCAATGAGGTACGAGGTAGTTGAGGTAATAACGAGGCTATATACAAGGAGAACCCGTACCCGGTCAATGAGGTACGAGGTAGTTGAGGTAATAACGAGGCTATATACAAGGAGAACCCGTACCCAGTCAATGTGCAGAGGTACGAGGTAGTTGAGGTAATAACGAGGCTATATACAAGGAGAATCCGTACCCAAGTCAATGAGGTACGAGGTAGTTGAGGTAATAACGAGGCTATATACAAGGAGAACCCGTACCCGGTCAATGAGGTACGAGGTAGTGAGGTAATAATGACACGATATGTAAGGAGAACCCGTACCCAGTCAATGAGGTACGAGGTAGTTGAGGTAATAAGGACACGATATTAGGAGAACCCGTACCCAGTCAATGAGGTACGAGGTAGTTGAGGTAATAATGACACGATATGTAAGGAGAACCCGTACCCAGTCAATGAGGTACGAGGGTAGTTGAGGTAATAATGACACGATATGTAAGGAGAACCCGTACCCAGTCCAATGAGGTACGAGGTAGTTGAGTAATAATGACACGATATGTAAGGAGAACCCGTACCCAGGTCAATGAGGTACGAGGTAGTTGAGGTAATAATGACACGATATGTAAGGATAACCCGTACCCAGTCAATGAGGGTACGAGGTAGTTGAGGTAATAATGACACGATATGTAAGGAGAACCCGTACCCAGTCAATGAGGGTACGAGGTAGTTTTGAGGTAATAATGACACGATATGTAAGGAGAACCCGTACCCAGTCAATGAGGGACGAGGTAGTTGAGGTAATAATGACACGATATGTAAGGAGAACCCGTACCCAGTACAATGAGGTACGAGGTAGTTGAGGTAATAATGACACGATATGTAAGGAGAAACCCGTACCCAGTCATGAGGGTACGAGGTAGTTGAGGTAATAATGACACGATAATGTAAGGAGAACCCGTACCCAGTCAATGAGGTACGAGGTAGTTGAGGTAATAATGACACGATATGTAAGGAGAACCCGTCCAGTCAATGAGGTACGAGGTAGTTGAGGTAATAATGACACGATATGTAAGGAGAACCCGTACCCAGTCAATGAGGTACGAGGTAGTTGAGGTAATAATGACACGATATGTAAGGAGAACCCGTACCCAGTCATCTGAGGTACGAGGTAGTTGAGGTAATATGACACGATATGTAAGGAGAACCCGTACCCAGTCAATGAGGGGTACGAGGTAGTTGAGGTTAATAATGACACGATATGTAAGGAGAACCCGTACCCAGTCAATGAGGTACGAGGGTAGTTGAAGGTAATAAGGACACGATATGTAAGGAGAACCCGTACCCAGTCATGAGGTACGAGGTAGTTGGAGGTATAATGACACGATATGTAAGGAGAACCCGTACCCAGGTCAATGAAGGTACGAGGTAGTTGAAGGTAATAATGACACTATATGTAAGGAAACCCGTACCCAGTCAATGAGGTACGAGGTAGGTTGAGGTAATAATGACACGATATACCAAGGAGAACCTACCCAGTCAATGAGGTACGAGGTAGTTGGAGGTAATAATGACACGATATGTAAGGAGAACCCGTACCCAGTCAATGAGGTACGAGGTAGTTGAGGTAATAATGACACGATATACAAGGAGAACCCGTACCCAGTCAATGAGGTACGAGGTAGTTGAGGTAATAATGACACGATATGTAAGGAGAACCCGTACCCAGTCAATGAGGTACGAGGTAGTTGAGGTAATAATGACACGATATGTAAGGAGAACCCGTACCCAGTCAGGAGGTACGAGGTAGTTGAGGTAATAATGACACGCTATGTAAGGAGAACCCGTACCCAGTCAATGAGGTACGAGGTAGTTGAGGTAATAATGACACGATAGGTAAGGAGAACCCGTACCCAGTCAATGAGGTACGAGGTAGTTTGAGGTAATAATGACACGATATACAAGGAGAACCCGTACCACAGTCAATGAGGTACGAGGTAGTTGAGGTAATAATGACACGATATACAAGGAGAACCTGTACCCAGTCAATGTAAAGAGGTACGAGGTAGTTTGAGGTAATAACGAGGCTAATATACAAGGAGACCGTACCCCAGTCAATGAGGTACGTAGTAGCTGAGGTAATACGAGGCTATATACAAGGAGAACCCGTACCCGTCAATGAGGTACGAGGTAGTTGAGGTAATAACGAGGCTATATACAAGGAGAGAAACCGTACCGGTCAATGAGGTATGAGGTAGTTGAGGTAATAACGAGGCTATATACAAGGAGAACCCGTACCCGGTCCAATGAGGTACGAGGGTAGTTGAGGTAATAATGACACGATATGTAAGGATAACCCGTACCCAGTCAATGAGGTACGAGGTAGTTGAGGTAATAATGACACGATATGTAAGGAGAACCCGTACCCAGTCAATGAGGTACGAGGTAGTTGAGGTAATAATGACACGATATGTAAGGAGAACCCGTACCCAGTCAATGAGGTACGAGGTAGTTGAGGTAATAATGACACGATATGTAAGGAGAACCCGTACCCAGTCAATGAGGTACGAGGTAGTTGAGGTAATAATGACACGATATGTAAGGAGAACCCGTACCCAGTCAATGAGGTACGAGGTAGTTGAGGTAATAATGACACGATATGTAAGGAGAACCCGTACCCAGTCAATGAGGTACGAGGTAGTTGAGGTAATAATGACACGATATGTAAGGAGAACCCGTACCCAGTCAATGAGGTACGAGGTAGTTGAGGTAATAATGACACGATATGTAGGAGAACCCGTACCCAGTCAATGAGGTACGAGGTAGTTGAGGTAATAATGACACGATATGTAAGGAGAACCCGTACCCAGTCAATGAGGTACGAGGTAGTTGAGGTAATAATGACACGATATACAAGGAGAACCCGTACCCAGTCAATGAGGTACGAGGTAGTTGAGGTAATAATGACACGATATTGTAAGGAGAACCCGTACCCAGTCAATGAGGTACGAGGGTAGTTGAGGGTCATAATGACACGATATGTAAGGAGAACCCGTACCCAGTCAATGAGGGTACGAGGGTAGTTGAGGTAATAATGACACGATATACAAGGAGAACCCGTACCCAGTCAATGAGGTACGAGGGTTAGTTGAGGTAATAATGACACGATATGTAAGGAGAACCCGCACCCAGTCAATGAGGTACGAGGTAGTTGAGGTAATAATGACACGATATACAAGGAGAACCCGTACCCAGTCAATGAGGTACGAGGTAGTTGAGGTAATAATGACACGATATGTAAGGAGAACCCGTACCCAGTCAATGAGGGTACGAGGTAGTTGAGGTAATAATGACACGATATGTAAGGAGAACCCGTACCCAGTCAATGAGGTACGAGGTAGTTGAGGTAATAATGACACGATATGTAAGGAGAAACCCGTACCCAGTCAATGAGGTACGAGGGTAGTTGAGGGTAATAATGACACGATATGTAAGGAGAACCCGTACCCAGTCAATGAGGTACGAGGTAGTTGAGGTAATAATGACACGATATACAAGGAGAACCCGTACCCAGTCAATGAGGGTACGAGGTAGTTGAGGTAATAATGACACGATATACAAGGAGAACCTGTACCCAGTCAATGTACAGAGGGTACGAGGTAGTTGAGGTAATAACGAGGCTATATACAAGGAGAACCCGTACCCAGTCAATGAGGTACGTAGTAGCTGAGGTAATAACGAGGCTATATACAAGGAGAACCCGTACCCAGTCAATGAGGTACGTTTGTAGCTGAGGTAATGACGAGGCTATATACAAGGAGAACCCGTACCCAGTCAATGAGGTACGAGGTAGTTGAGGTAATAACGAGGCTATATACAAGGAGAACCCGTACCGAGTCAATGAGGTACGAGGTAGTTTTAGGTAATAACGAGTCTATATACAAGGAGAACCCGTACCCAGTCAATGAGGTACGAGGTAGGTTGAGGTAATAACGAGGCTATATACAAGGAGAACCGTACCCGGTCAATGAGGTACGAGGTAGTAGTGAGGGTAATACGAGGCTATATACAAGGAGAACCCGTACCCGGTCAATTGAGGTACGAGGTAGTTGAGGGTAATAACGAGGCTATATACAAGGAGAACCCGTACCCAGATCAATGTGCAGAGGTACGAGGTAGTTGAGGTAATAACGAGGCTATATACAAGGAGAACCCGTACCCAGTCAATGTGCAGAGGTACGAGGTAGTTGAGGTAATACGAGGCTATATACAAGGAGAATCCGTACCCAGTCAATGAGGTACGAGGTAGTTGAGGTAATAACGAGGCTATATACAAGGGAGAACCCGTACCCGGTCAATGAGGTACGAGGTAGTTGAGGGTAATAATGACACGATATGTAAGGAGAACCCGTACCCAGTCAATGAGGTACGAGGTAGTTGAGGTAATAATGACACGATATGTAAGGAGAACCCGTACCCAGTCAATGAGGTACGAGGTAGTTGAGGTAATAATGACACGATATGTAAGGAGAACCCGTACCCAGTCAATGAGGTACGAGGGTAGTTGAGGTAATAATGACACGATATGTAAGGAGAACCCGTACCCAGTCAATGAGGGTACGAGGTAGTTGAGGTAATAATGACACGATATGTAAGGAGAACCCGTACCCAGTCAATGAGGTACGAGGTAGTTGAGGTAATAATGACACGATATGTAAGGAGAACCCGTACCCCAGTCAATGAGGTACGAGGTAGTTGAGGTAATAATGACACGATATGTAAGGAGAACCCGTACCCAGTCAATGAGGTACGAGGTAGTTGAGGTAATAATGACACGATATGTAAGGAGAACCCGTACCCAGTCAATGAGGGTACGGAGTTAGTTGAGGTAATATTGACACGATATGTAAGGAGAACCCGTACCCAGTCAATGAGGTACGAGGTAGTTGAGGTAATAATGACACGATATGTAAGGAGAACCCGTACCCAGTCAATGAGGTACGAGGTAGTTGAGGTAATAATGACACGATATGTAAGGAGAACCCGTACCCAGTCAATGAGGTACGAGGTAGTTGAGGTAATAATGACACGATATGTAAGGAGAACCCGTACCCAGTCAATGAGGTACGAGGTAGTTGAGGTAATAATGACACGATATGTAAGGAGAACCCGTACCCAGTCAATGAGCTACGAGGTAGTTGAGGTAATAATGACACGATATGTAAGGAGAACCCGTACCCAGTCAATGAGGTACGAGGTAGTTGAGGTAATAATGACACGATATGTAAGGAGAAACCCGTACCCAGTCAATGAGGTACGAGGTAGTTGAGGTAATAATGACACGATATACAAGGAGAACCCGTACCCAGTCAATGAGGGTACGAGGTAGTTTGAGGTAATAATGACACGATATGTAAGGAGAACCCGTACCCAGTCAATGAGGTACGAGGTAGTTGAGGTAATAATGACACGATATACACGGAGAACCCGTACCCAGTCAATGAGGTACGAGGGTAGTGAGGTAATAATGACACGATATGTAAGGAGAACCCGTACCCAGTCAATGAGGTACGAGGTAGTTGAGGTAATAATGACACGATATGTAAGGAGAACCCGTACCCAGTCAATGAGGTACGAGGTAGTTGAGGTAATAATGACACGATATGTAAGGAGAACCCGTACCCAGTCAATGAGGTACGAGGTAGTTGAGGTAATAATGACACGATATGTAAGGAGAACCCGTACCCAGTCAATGAGGTTACGAGGGTCGTTGAGGGTAATAATGACACGATATACAAGGAGAACCCGTACCCAGTCAATGAGGTACGAGGTAGTTGAGGTAATAATGACACGATATACAAGGAGAACCTGTACCCAGTCAATGTACAGAGGTACGAGGTAGTTGAGAGGGTAATAACGAGGCTATATACAAGGAGAACCCGTACCCAGTCAATGAGGTACGTAGTAGCTGAGGTAATAACGAGGCTATATACAAGGAGAACCCGTACCCAGTCAATGAGGTACGAGGTAGTTGAGGTAATAACGAGGCTATATACAAGGAGAAACCGTACCCGGTCAATGAGGTACGAGGTAGTTGAGGTAATAACGAGGCTATATACAAGGAGAACCCGTACCCGGTCAATGAGGTACGAGGTAGTTTGAGGTAATAATGACACGATATGTAAGGAGAACCCGTACCCAGTCAATGAGGGTACGAGGTAGTTGAGGTAATAATGACACGATATGTAAGGAGAACCCGTACCCAGTCAATGAGGTACGAGGTAGTTGAGGTAATAATGACACGATATGTAAGGAGAACCCGTACCCAGTCAATGAGGTACGAGGTAGTTGAGGTAATAATGACACGATATGTAAGGAGAAACCCGTACCCAGTCAATGAGGTACGAGGTAGTTGAGGTAATAATGACACGATATGTAAGGAGAACCCGTACCCAGTCAATGAGGTACGAGGTAGTTGAGGTAATAATGACACGATATGTAAGGAGAACCCGTACCCAGTCAATGAGGTACGAGGTAGTTGAGGTAATAATGACACGATATGTAAGGAGAACCCGTACCCAGTCAATGAGGTACGAGGTAGTTGAGGTAATAATGACACGATATGTAAGGAGAACCCGTACCCAGTCAATGAGGTACGAGGTAGTTGAGGTAATAATGACACGATATGTAAGGAGAACCCGTACCCAGTCAATGAGGTACGAGGTAGTTGAGGTAATAATGACACGATATACAAGGAGAACCCGTACCCAGTCAATGAGGTACGAGGTAGTTGAGGTAATAATGACACGATATGTAAGGAGAACCCGTACCCAGTCAATGAGGTACGAGGGTAGTTGAGGTAATAATGACACGATATGTAAGGAGAACCCGTACCCAGTCAATGAGGTACGAGGTAGTTGAGGTAATAATGACACGATATACAAGGAGAACCCGTACCCAGTCAATGAGGTACGAGGTAGTTGAGGTAATAATGACACGATATGTAAGGAGAACCCGTACCCAGTCAATGAGGTACGAGGTAGTTGAGGTAATAATGACACGATATACAAGGAGAACCCGTACCCAGTCAATGAGGTACGAGGTAGTTGAGGTAATAATGACACGATATGTAAGGAGAACCCGTACCCAGTCAATGAGGTACGAGGTAGTTGAGGTAATAATGACACGATATGTAAGGAGAACCCGTACCCAGTCAATGAGGTACGAGGTAGTTGAGGTAATAATGACACGATATGTAAGGAGAACCCGTACCCAGTCAATGAGGTACGAGGTAGTTGAGGTAATAATGACACGATATGTAAGGAGAACCCGTACCCAGTCAATGAGGTACGAGGTAGTTGAGGTAATAATGACACGATATACAAGGAGAACCCGTACCCAGTCAATGAGGTACGAGGTAGTTGAGGTAATAATGACACGATATACAAGGAGAACCTGTACCCAGTCAATGTACAGAGGTACGAGGTAGTTGAGGTAATAACGAGGCTATATACAAGGAGAACCCGTACCCAGTCAATGAGGTACGTAGTAGCTGAGGTAATAACGAGGCTATATACAAGGAGAACCCGTACCCAGTCAATGAGGTACGTTGTAGCTGAGGTAATAACGAGGCTATATACAAGGAGAACCCGTACCCAGTCAATGAGGTACGAGGTAGTTGAGGTAATAACGAGGCTATATACAAGGAGAACCCGTACCGAGTCAATGAGGTACGAGGTAGTTGAGGTAATAACGAGTCTATATACAAGGAGAACCCGTACCCAGTCAATGAGGTACGAGGTAGTTGAGGTAATAACGAGGCTATATACAAGGAGAAACCGTACCCGGTCAATGAGGTACGAGGTAGTTGAGGTAATAACGAGGCTATATACAAGGAGAACCCGTACCCGGTCAATGAGGTACGAGGTAGTTGAGGTAATAACGAGGCTATATACAAGGAGAACCCGTACCCAGTCAATGTGCAGAGGTACGAGGTAGTTGAGGTAATAACGAGGCTATATACAAGGAGAACCCGTACCCAGTCAATGTGCAGAGGTACGAGGTAGTTGAGGTAATAACGAGGCTATATACAAGGAGAATCCGTACCCAGTCAATGAGGTACGAGGTAGTTGAGGTAATAACGAGGCTATATACAAGGAGATCCCGTACCCAGTCAATGTGCAGAGGTACGAGGTAGTTGAGGGTAATAACGAGGCTATATACAAGGAGAACCCGTACCCAGTCAATGTGCAGAGGTACGAGGGTAGTTGAGGTAATAACGAGGCTATATACAAGAAGAACCCGTACCCAGTCAATGTGCAGAGGTACGAGGTAGTTGAGGTAATAACGAGGCTATATACAAGGAGTACCAGTACTGAGTCAATGTGCAGGGGTACGAGGTAGTTGAGGTAATAACGAGGCTATATTCAAGGAGAACCCGTACCCAGTCAATGTGCAGAGGTACGAGGTAGTTGAGGTAATAATGAGGCTATATACAAGGAGTACCAGCACTGTGTCAATGTGCAGGGGTACGAGGTAGTTGAGGTAATAACGAGGCTATATACAAGGAGTACCAGCACTGAGTCAATGTGCAGGGGTACGAGGTAGTTGAGGTAATAACGAGGCTATATACAAGGAGAACCCGTACCCAGTCAATGTGCAGAGGTACGAGGTAGTTGAGGTAATAACGAGGCTATATACAAGGAGTACCAGTACTGAGTCAATGTGCAGGGGTACGAGGGTAGTTGAGGTAATAACGAGGCTATATTCAAGGAGAACCCGTACCCAGTCAATGTGCAGAGGTACGAGGTAGTTGAGGTAATAACGCGGCTATATACAAGGAGTACCCGTACCGAGTCAATGTGCAGGGGTACGAGGTAGTTGAGGTAATAACGAGGCTATATACAAGGAGTACCAGTGCTGAGTTAATGTGCAGGGGTACGAGGTAGTTGAGGTAATAACGAGGCTATATACAAGGAGTACCAGCACTGAGTCAATGTGCAGGGGTATGAGGTAGTTGAGGGTAATAATGAGGCTATATACAAGGAGCACCAGTACTGAGTCAATGTGCAGGGGTATGAGGTAGTTGAGGTAATAACGAGGCTATATACAAGGAGTACCAGTACCGAGTCAATGTGCAGGGGTACCAGTACTGAGTCAACGTGGAGGGGTAGTGGAGGGGATTGAGGTCATTTGTAGAGTACATGTAGGTGGGGTAAAAGTGACTTGGCAATCAGTATAAACAGCGGTGTGTGTTGCATTGTCAGTGTAGTATGTGTCAGTGTGTGGGTATAGCCCAGTGTGTGTTGCATGTCAGTCTAGTATGTGTGAGTGTGTGGGTATAGCCCAGTGAGTGTGTATTGTCAGTGTAGTATGTGTGAATGTGTGGGTATAGCCCAGTGTGTGTTGCATTGTCAGTCTAGTATGTGTGAGTGTGTGGGTATAGCCCAGTGTGTGTTGCATTGAGTCAGTGTAGTATGTGTGAGTGTGTGGGTATAGCCCAGTGTGTGTTGCATTGAGTCAGTGTAATATGTGTGAGTGTGTGGGTATAGCCCAGTGAGTGTGTATTGTCAGTGTAATATGTGTGAGTGTGTGGGTATAGCCCAGTGAGTGTGTATTGTCAGTGTAGTATGTGTGAGTGTGTGTTGTATTGTCAGTCTAGTATGTGTGAGTGTGTGGGTATAGTTCAGTGTGTGTTGTATTGTCAGTGTAGTATGTGTGAGTGTGTGGGTATAGCCCAGTGAGTGTGTATTGTCAGTGTAGTATGTGTGAGTGTGTGGGTATAGTCCAGTGAGTGTTGCATTGAGTCAGTGTAATATGTGTGAGTGTGTGGGTATAGCCCAGTGAGTGTGTATTGTCAGTGTAATATGTGTGAGTGTGTGGGTATAGTCCAGTGAGTGTTGCATTGAGTCAGTGCAGTATGTGTGAGTGTGTGGGTATAGCCCAGTGAGTGTTGTATTGAGTCAGTGTAGTATGTGTGAGTGTGTGGGTATAGCCCAGTGTGTGTTGCATTGAGTCAGGGTAATATGTGTGAGTGTGTGGGTATAGCCCAGTGAGTGTGTATTGTCAGTGTAATATGTGTGAGTGTGTGGGTATAGTCCAGTGAGTGTTGCATTGAGTCAGTGTAGTATGTGTGAGTGTGTGGGTATAGCCCAGTGAGTGTTGCATTGTCAGTGTAGTATGTGTGAGTGTGTGTTGTATTGCCAGTGTAGTATGTGTGAGTGTGTGGGTATAGCCCAGTGTGTGTTGCATTGAGTCAGTGTAGTATGTGTGAGTGTGTGGGTATAGCCCAGTGTGTGTTGCATTGAGTCAGTGTAGTATGTGTGAGTGTGTGGGTATAGCCCAGTGTGTGTTGCATTGAGTCAGTGTAGTATGTGTGAGTGTGTGAGTATAGTCCAGTGAGTGTTGCATTGAGTCAGTGTAGTATGTGTGAGTGTGTGGGTATAGCCCAGTGTGTGTTGCATTGAGTCAGTGTAGTATGTGTGAGTGTGTGGGTATAGCCCAGTGTGTGTTGCATTGAGTCAGTGTAGTATGTGTGAGTGTGTGGGTATAGTCCAGTGAGTGTTGCATTGAGTCAGTGTAGTATGTGTGAGTGTGTGGGTATAGCCCAGTGTGTGTTGCATTGAGTCAGTGTAGTATGTGTGAGTGTGTGGGTATAGCCCAGTGTGTGTTGCATTGAGTCAGTGTAGTATGTGTGAGTGTGTGGGTATAGCCCAGTGAGTGTTGCATTGAGTCAGTGTAGTATGTGTGAGTGTGTGGGTATAGCCCAGTGTGTGTTGCATTGAGTCAGTGTAGTATGTGTGAGTGTGTGGGTATAGCCCAGTGTGTGTTGCATTGAGTCAGTGTAGTATGTGTGAGTGTGTGGGTATAGCCCAGTGTGTGTTGCATTGAGTCAGTGTAGTATGTGTGAGTGTGTGGGTATAGTCCAGTGTGTGTTGCATTGAGTCAGTGTAGTATGTGTGAGTGTGTGGGTATAGCCCAGTGTGTGTTGCATTGAGTCAGTGTAGTATGTGTGAGTGTGTGGGTATAGTCCAGTGAGAGTTGCATTGAGTCAGTGTAGTATGTGTGAGTGTGTGGGTATAGCCCAGTGAGTGTTGCATTGAGTCAGTGTAGTATGTGTGAGTGTGTGGGTATAGCCCAGTGAGTGTTGCATTGAGTCAGTGTAGTATGTGTGAGTGTGTGGGTATAGTCCAGTGTGTGTTGCATTGAGTCAGTGTAGTATGTGTGAGTGTGTGGGTATAGTCCAGTGTGTGTTGCATTGAGTCAGTGTAGTATGTGTGAGTGTGTGGGTATAGCCCAGTGAGTGTTGCATTGAGTCAGTGTAGTATGTGTGAGTGTGTGGGTATAGCCCAGTGAATGTTGCATTGAGTCAGTGTAGTATGTGTGAGTGTGTGGGTATAGTCCAGTGAGTGTTGCATTGAGTCAGTGTAGTATGTGTGAGTGTGTGGGTATAGCCCAGTGAGTGTTGCATTGAGTCAGTGTAGTATGTGTGAGTGTGTGGGTATAGCCCAGTGTGTGTTGCATTGAGTCAGTGTAGTATGTGTGAGTGTGTGGGTATAGCCCAGTGTGTGTTGCATTGAGTCAGTGTAGTATGTGTGAGTGTGTGGGTATAGCCCAGTGAGTGTTGCATTGAGTCAGTGTAGTATGTGTGAGTGTGTGGGTATAGCCCAGTGTGTGTTGCATTGAGTCAGTGTAGTATGTGTGAGTGTGTGGGTATAGTCCAGTGTGTGTTGCATTGAGTCAGTGTAGTATGTGTGAGTGTGTGGGTATAGCCCAGTGTGTGTTGCATTGAGTCAGTGTAGTATGTGTGAGTGTGTGGGTATAGCCCAGTGAGTGTTGCATTGAGTCAGTGTAGTATGTGTGAGTGTGTGGGTATAGCCCAGTGTGTGTTGCATTGAGTCAGTGTAGTATGTGTGAGTGTGTGGGTATAGTCCAGTGAGTGTTGCATTGAGTCAGTTGTAGTATGTGTGAGTGTGTGGGTATAGCCCAGTGTGTGTTGCATTGAGTCAGTGTAGTATGTGTGAGTGTGTGGGTATAGCCCAGTGTGTGTTGCATTGAGTCAGTGTAGTATGTGTGAGTGTGTGGGTATAGCCCAGTGAGTGTTGCATTGAGTCAGTGTAGTATGTGTGAGTGTGTGGGTATAGCCCAGTGTGTGTTGCATTGAGTCAGTGTAGTATGTGTGAGTGTGTGGGTATAGCCCAGTGAGTGTTGCATTGAGTCAGTGTAGTATGTGTGAGTGTGTGGGTATAGCCCAGTGTGTGTTGCATTGAGTCAGTGTAGTATGTGTGAGTGTGTGGGTATAGCCCAGTGTGTGTTGCATTGAGTCAGTGTAGTATGTGTGAGTGTGTGGGTATAGCCCAGTGTGTGTTGCATTGAGGTCAGTGTAGTATGTGTGAGTGTGTGGGTATAGTCCAGTGAGAGTTGCATTGAGTCAGTGTAGTATGTGTGAGTGTGTGGGTATAGCCCAGTGAGTGTTGCATTGAGTCAGTGTAGTATGTGTGAGTGTGTGGGTATAGCCCAGTGAGTGTTGCATTGAGTCAGTGTAGTATGTGTGAGTGTGTGGGTATAGCCCAGTGTGTGTTGCATTGAGTCAGTTGTAGTATGTGTGAGTGTGTGGATATAGCCCAGTGTGTGTTGCATTGAGTCAGTGTAGTATGTGTGAGTGTGTGGGTATAGCCCAGTGTGTGTTGCATTGAGTCAGTGTAGTATGTGTGAGTGTGTGGGTATAGCCCAGTGTGTGTTCCATTGAGTCAGTGTAGTATGTGTGAGTGTGTGGGTATAGCCCAGTGAGAGTTGCATTGAGTCAGTGTAGTATGTGTGAGTGTGTGGGTATAGCCAGTGTGTGTTGCATTGAGTCAGTGTAGTATGTGTGAGTGTGTGGGTATAGCCCAGTGTGTGTTGCATTGAGTCAGTGAGTATGTGTGAGTGTGTGGGGTATAGCCCTGTGTGTTCCATTGAGTCAGTGTAGTATGTGTGAGTGTGTGGTATAGCCCAGTGTTGTGTTGCATTGAGTCAGTGTAGTATGTGTGAGTGTGTGGGTATAGCCCAGTGAGAGTTGCAATTGAGTCAGTGTAGTATGTGTGAGTGTGTGGGTATAGCCCAGTGTGTGTTGCATTGAGTCAGTGTAGTAATGTGTGAGTGTGTGGGTATAGCCAGTGTGTGTTGCATTTGAGTCAGTGTAGTATGTGTGAGTGTGTGGGTATAGCCCGTGTGTGTTGCATTGAGTCGTGTAGTATGTGTGAGTGTGTGGGTATAGCCCAGTGTGTGTTGCATTGAGTCGTGTAGTATGTGTGAGTGTGTGGGGTATAGCCCAGTGTGTGTTGCATTGAGTCAGTGTAGTATGTGTGAGTGTGTGGGTATAGCCCAGTGAGTGTTGCATTGAGTCAGTGTAGTATGTGTGAGGTGTGTGGGTATAGCCCAGTGGTGTTTGCATTGAGTCAGTGTAGTCTGTGTGAGTGTGTGGGGTATAGCCCAGTGTGTGTTTGCATTGAGTCAGTGTAGTATGTGTGAGTGTGTGGGTATAGCCCAGTGTGTGTTGCATTGAGTCAGTGTAGTATGTGTGAGTGTGTGGGTATAGCCCAGTGTGTGTTGCATTGAGTCAGTGTAGTATGTGTGAGTGTGTGGGTATAGCCCAGTGTGTGTTGCATTGGAGTCAGTGTAGTATGTGTGAGTGTGTGGGTATAGCCCAGTGTGTGTTGCATTGAGTCAGTGTAGTATGTGTGAGTGTGTGGGTATAGGCCCAGTGAGTGTTGCATTGAGTCAGTTAGTATGTGTGGTGTGTGGGTATAGGTCCCAGTGAGTGTTGCATTGAGTCAGTGTAGTATGTGTGAGTGTGTGGGTATAGCCCAGTGTGTGTTTGCATTGAGGTCAGTGTAGTATGTGTGAGTGTTGTGGGTTATAGTCCAGTGAGTGTTGCATTGAGTCAGGTGTAGTATGTGTGAGTGTGTGGGTATAGTCCAGTGAGTGTTGCATTGAGTCAGTGTAGTATGGTGTTGAGTGTGTGGGTATAGCCCAGTGTGTGTTGCATTGAGTCAGTGTAGTATGTGTGCGTGCTGTGGGTATAGCCCAGTGGTGTTGCATTGAGTCAGTGTAGTATGTGTGAGTGTGTGGGTATAGTCCCAGTGAGTGTTGCATTGAGTCAGTGTAGTATGTGTGAGTGTGGGGTATAGCCCCAGTGAGTGTTGCATTGAGTCAAGTGTAGTATGTGTGAGTGTGTGGGTTTAATAGTCCCAGTGTGTTGCCATTGAGTCAGGGTAGTATGTGGAGTGATGTGGGCTAGCCCAGTGAGTGTTGCATTGAGTCAGTGTAGTATGTGTGAGTTGTGTGGGTATAGCCCAGTGAGGTATTGCATGAGTCAGTGTAGTATGTGTGAGTGTGTGGGTATAGGCCCAGTGAGTGTTGCATTGAGTCAGTGTAGTATGTGTGAGTGTGTGGGTATAGCCCAGTGAGTGTTGCATTGAGTCAGTGTAGTATGTGTGAAGTGTGTGGGTATAGCCCAGTGAGTGTTGTCATTGAGTCGTGTAGTATGTGTGAGGTGTGGGTATAGCCCAGTGTGTGTTGCATTGAAAGTCAGTGTAGTATGTGAGTGTGTGGGTATAGCCCAGTGAGTGTTGCATTGAGTCAGTGTAGTTGTGTGAGTGTGTGGGTATAGCCCAGGTGTTGTTGCCTTGAGTCAGTGTAGTATGTGTGAGTGTGGTGGGTATAGTCCAGTGTGTGTTGCATTGAGTCAGTGTAGTATGTGTGAGTGTGTGGGTATAGTCCAGTGAGTGTTGCATTGAGTCAGTGTAGTATGTGTGAGTGTGTGGGTATAGTTCCAGTGAGTGTTGCATTGAGTCAGTGTAGTATGTGTGAGTGTGTGGGTATAGCCCAGTGAGTGTTTGCATTGAGTCAGTGTAGTATTGTGAGTGTGTGGGTATAGCCCAGTGTGTGTTGCATGAGTCAGTGTAGTATGTGTGAGTGTGTGGGTATAGCCCAGTGAGTGTTGCATTGAGTCAGTTGTAGTATGTGTGAGTGTGTGGTTCTAGCCCAGTGAGTGTTGCATTGAGTTCCAGTGTAGTATGTGTGAGTGTGTGGGTCTAGCCCAGTGTGTGTTTGCATTGAGTCAGTGTAGTATGTTTGAGTGTGTGGGTATAGCCCAGTGTGTGTTGCATTGAGTCAGTGTAGTATGTTGTGAGTGTGTGGGTATAGCCAGTGTTGTGTTCGCATTGAGTCAGTGTAGTATTGTGGAGTGTGTGGGTATAGCCCAGTGTGTGTTGCATTGAGTCAAGTGTAGTATGTGTGAGTGTGTGGGTATAGCCCAGTGAGTGTTGCATTGAGTCAGTGTAGTATGTGTGAGTGTGTGGGTATAGCCCAGTGTGTGTTGCATTGAGTCAGTGTAGTATGTGTGAGTGTGTGGGTATAGCCCAGTGAGTGTTGCATTGAGTCAGTGTAGTATGTGTGAGTGTGTGGGTATAGCCCAGTGTGTGTTGCATTGAGTCAGTGTAGTATGTGTGAGTGTGTGGGTATAGCCCAGTGTGTGTTGCATTGAGTCAGTGTAGTATGTGTGAGTGTGTGGGTATAGCCCAGTGTGTGTTGCATTGAGTCAGTGTAGTATGTGTGAGTGTGTGGGTATAGCCCAGTGAGTGTTGCATTGAGTCAGTGTAGTATGTGTGAGTGTGTGGGTATAGCCCAGTGTGTGTTGCATTGAGTCAGTGTAGTATGTGTGAGTGTGTGGGTATAGCCCAGTGTGTGTTGCATTGAGTCAGTGTAGTATGTGTGAGTGTGTGGGTATAGCCCAGTGTGTGTTGCATTGAGTCAGTGTAGTATGTGTGAGTGTGTGGGTATAGCCCAGTGTGTGGTTGCATTGAGTCAGTGTAGTATTGTGAGTGTGTGGGTTATAGCCCAGTGAGAGTTGGCATTGAGTCAGTGTAGTAGTGTGAGTGTGTGGGTAGAGTCAGTGTGGTTGTCATTGAGGTCAGTGTATTATGTGTGAGTGTGTTGGGGTATAGCCGCAGTGTGTTGCATTGAGTCAGTGTGTATGTGTGAGTGTGTGGGTATAGCCCAGTGATTGTGTTGCATTGAGTCCAGTGTGTATGTGTAGAGTGTGTGGGTATAGCCCAGTGAGAGTTGCATGAGTCGTGTGTAGTAGTATGTGTGAGTGTGTGGGTATAGCCCAGTGTGTGTTGCATGAGTCGTTGTAGTATGTGTGAGTGTGGGGTATAGCCCAGTGTGTGTTGCATTGAGTCAGTGTAGTATGTGTGAGTGTGTGGGTATAGCCCAGTGTGTGTTGCATTGAGTCAGTGTAGTATGTGTGAGTGTGTGGGTATAGCCCATTGGGTGTTGCATTGAGTCAGTGTAGTATGTGTGAGTGTGTGGGTATAGCCCCAGTGTGTGTTGCATTGAGTCAGTGTAGTAGTGTGAGTGTGTGGGTATAGCCCAGTGTGTGTGCCATTGAGTCAGTGTAGTATGTGTGAGTGTGTGGGTATAGCCCAGTGTGTGTTGCATTGAGTCAGTGTAGTATGTGTGAGTGTGTGGGGTATAGGCCAGTGTGTGTTGCCTATGAGTCAGTGTAGTATGTGTGAGTGTGTGGGTATAGCCCAGTGTGTGTTGCATTGAGTCAGTGTAGTATGTGTGAGTGTGTGGGTATAGTCCCGTGTGTGTTGCATTGAGTCAAGTGTAGGATGTGGTGAGTGTGTGGGTATAGCACAGTGATGTGTTGCATTGAGGTCAGTGTAGTATGTGTGAGTGTGTGGGTAGAGCCCAGTGATGTGGTTGGCATTGAGTCATGGTGTAAAATGTGTGGAGTGTGGTGGGTATAGCCCGTGTGTGTTGCATTGAGATCCGTGTAGTAAGGTGTGAGTGTGGTGGGTATAGCCCAGTGTGTGTTGCAATTGGAGTCAGTGGAGTTGTGTGGAGTGTGTGTAGCCATGGTTTGAGTCAGTATTGTTGAGTGTGTGGTTATAGCCCAGGTGTGTTCATTGAGTCAGTGTAGTATGTGTGAGTGTGTGGGTATAGCCCAGTGTGTGTTGCATTGAGTCAGTGTAGTATGTGTGAGTGTGTGGGTATAGCCCAGTGTGTGTTGCATTGAGTCAGTGTAGTATGTGTGAGTGTGTGGGTATAGCCCAGTGTGTGTTGCATTGAGTCAGTGTAGTATGTGTGAGTGTGTGGGTATAGCCCAGTGTGTGTTGCATTGAGTCAGTGTAGTATGTGTGAGTGTGTGGGTATAGCCCAGTGTGTGTTGCATTGAGTCAGTGTAGTATGTGTGAGTGTGTGGGTATAGCCCAGTGTGTGTTGCATTGAGTCAGTGTAGTATGTGTGAGTGTGTGGGTATAGCCCAGTGTGTGTTGCATTGAGTCAGTGTAGTATGTGTGAGTGTGTGGGTATAGCCCAGTGTGTGTTGCATTGAGTCAGTGTAGTATGTGTGAGTGTGTGGGTATAGCCCAGTGTGTGTTGCATTGAGTCAGTGTAGTATGTGTGAGTGTGTGGGTATAGCCCAGTGTGTGTTGCATTGAGTCAGTGTAGTATGTGTGAGTGTGTGGGTATAGCCCAGTGTGTGTTGCATTGAGTCAGTGTAGTATGTGTGAGTGTGTGGGTATAGCCCAGTGAGTGTTGCATTGAGTCAGTGTAGTATGTGTGAGTGTGTGGGTATAGCCCAGTGTGTGTTGCATTGAGTCAGTGTAGTATGTGTGAGTGTGTGGGTATAGCCCAGTGTGTGTTGCATTGAGTCAGTGTAGTATGTGTGAGTGTGTGGGTATAGCCCAGTGTGTGTTGCATTGAGTCAGTGTAGTATGTGTGAGTGTGTGGGTATAGCCCAGTGTGTGTTGCATTGAGTCAGTGTAGTATGTGTGAGTGTGTGGGTATAGCCCAGTGAGTGTTGCATTGAGTCAGTGTAGTATGTGTGAGTGTGTGGGTATAGCCCAGTGTGTGTTGCATTGAGTCAGTGTAGTATGTGTGAGTGTGTGGGTATAGCCCAGTGTGTGTTGCATTGAGTCAGTGTAGTATGTGTGAGTGTGTGGGTATAGCCCAGTGTGTGTTGCATTGAGTCAGTGTAGTATGTGTGAGTGTGTGGGTATAGCCCAGTGTGTGTTGCATTGAGTCAGTGTAGTATGTGTGAGTGTGTGGGTATAGCCCAGTGTGTGTTGCATTGAGTCAGTGTAGTATGTGTGAGTGTGTGGGTATAGCCCAGTGTGTGTTGCATTGAGTCAGTGTAGTATGTGTGAGTGTGTGGGTATAGCCCAGTGTGTGTTGCATTGAGTCAGTGTAGTATGTGTGAGTGTGTGGGTATAGCCCAGTGAGTGTTGCATTGAGTCAGTGTAGTATGTGTGAGTGTGTGGGTATAGCCCAGTGTGTGTTGCATTGAGTCAGTGTAGTATGTGTGAGTGTGTGGGTATAGCCCAGTGTGTGTTGCATTGAGTCAGTGTAGTATGTGTGAGTGTGTGGGTATAGCCCAGTGTGTGTTGCATTGAGTCAGTGTAGTATGTGTGAGTGTGTGGGTATAGCCCAGTGTGTGTTGCATTGAGTCAGTGTAGTATGTGTGAGTGTGTGGGTATAGCCCAGTGTGTGTTGCATTGAGTCAGTGTAGTATGTGTGAGTGTGTGGGTATAGCCCAGTGTGTGTTGCATTGAGTCAGTGTAGTATGTGTGAGTGTGTGGGTATAGCCCAGTGAGTGTTGCATTGAGTCAGTGTAGTATGTGTGAGTGTGTGGGTATAGCCCAGTGTGTGTTGCATTGAGTCAGTGTAGTATGTGTGAGTGTGTGGGTATAGCCCAGTGTGTGTTGCATTGAGTCAGTGTAGTATGTGTGAGTGTGTGGGTATAGCCCAGTGTGTGTTGCATTGAGTCAGTGTAGTATGTGTGAGTGTGTGGGTATAGCCCAGTGTGTGTTGCATTGAGTCAGTGTAGTATGTGTGAGTGTGTGGGTATAGCCCAGTGAGTGTTGCATTGAGTCAGTGTAGTATGTGTGAGTGTGTGGGTATAGCCCAGTGTGTGTTGCATTGAGTCAGTGTAGTATGTGTGAGTGTGTGGGTATAGCCCAGTGAGTGTTGCATTGAGTCAGTGTAGTATGTGTGAGTGTGTGGGTATAGCCCAGTGAGTGTTGCATTGAGTCAGTGTAGTATGTGTGAGTGTGTGGGTATAGCCCAGTGAGTGTTGCATTGAGTCAGTGTAGTATGTGTGAGTGTGTGGGTATAGCCCAGTGAGTGTTGCATTGAGTCAGTGTAGTATGTGTGAGTGTGTGGGTATAGCCCAGTGAGTGTTGCATTGAGTCAGTGTAGTATGTGTGAGTGTGTGGGTATAGCCCAGTGAGTGTTGCATTGAGTCAGTGTAGTATGTGTGAGTGTGTGGGTATAGCCCAGTGAGTGTTGCATTGAGTCAGTGTAGTATGTGTGAGTGTGTGGGTATAGCCCAGTGTGTGTTGCATTGAGTCAGTGTAGTATGTGTGAGTGTGTGGGTATAGCCCAGTGTGTGTTGCATTGAGTCAGTGTAGTATGTGTGAGTGTGTGGGTATAGCCCAGTGTGTGTTGCATTGAGTCAGTGTAGTATGTGTGAGTGTGTGGGTATAGCCCAGTGAGTGTTGCATTGAGTCAGTGTAGTATGTGTGAGTGTGTGGGTATAGCCCAGTGAGTGTTGCATTGAGTCAGTGTAGTATGTGTGAGTGTGTGGGTATAGCCCAGTGAGTGTTGCATTGAGTCAGTGTAGTATGTGTGAGTGTGTGGGTATAGCCCAGTGAGTGTTGCATTGAGTCAGTGTAGTATGTGTGAGTGTGTGGGTATAGCCCAGTGAGTGTTGCATTGAGTCAGTGTAGTATGTGTGAGTGTGTGGGTATAGCCCAGTGAGTGTTGCATTGAGTCAGTGTAGTATGTGTGAGTGTGTGGGTATAGCCCAGTGAGTGTTGCATTGAGTCAGTGTAGTATGTGTGAGTGTGTGGGTATAGCCCAGTGTGTGTTGCATTGAGTCAGTGTAGTATGTGTGAGTGTGTGGGTATAGCCCAGTGTGTGTTGCATTGAGTCAGTGTAGTATGTGTGAGTGTGTGGGTATAGCCCAGTGTGTGTTGCATTGAGTCAGTGTAGTATGTGTGAGTGTGTGGGTATAGCCCAGTGTGTGTTGCATTGAGTCAGTGTAGTATGTGTGAGTGTGTGGGTATAGCCCAGTGAGTGTTGCATTGAGTCAGTGTAGTATGTGTGAGTGTGTGGGTATAGCCCAGTGAGTGTTGCATTGAGTCAGTGTAGTATGTGTGAGTGTGTGGGTATAGCCCAGTGTGTGTTGCATTGAGTCAGTGTAGTATGTGTGAGTGTGTGGGTATAGCCCAGTGTGTGTTGCATTGAGTCAGTGTAGTATGTGTGAGTGTGTGGGTATAGCCCAGTGTGTGTTGCATTGAGTCAGTGTAGTATGTGTGAGTGTGTGGGTATAGCCCAGTGTGTGTTGCATTGAGTCAGTGTAGTATGTGTGAGTGTGTGGGTATAGCCCAGTGTGTGTTGCATTGAGTCAGTGTAGTATGTGTGAGTGTGTGGGTATAGCCCAGTGTGTGTTGCATTGAGTCAGTGTAGTATGTGTGAGTGTGTGGGTATAGCCCAGTGTGTGTTGCATTGAGTCAGTGTAGTATGTGTGAGTGTGTGGGTATAGCCCAGTGAGTGTTGCATTGAGTCAGTGTAGTATGTGTGAGTGTGTGGGTATAGCCCAGTGTGTGTTGCATTGAGTCAGTGTAGTATGTGTGAGTGTGTGGGTATAGCCCAGTGTGTGTTGCATTGAGTCAGTGTAGTATGTGTGAGTGTGTGGGTATAGCCCAGTGAGTGTTGCATTGAGTCAGTGTAGTATGTGTGAGTGTGTGGGTATAGCCCAGTGAGTGTTGCATTGAGTCAGTGTAGTATGTGTGAGTGTGTGGGTATAGCCCAGTGAGTGTTGCATTGAGTCAGTGTAGTATGTGTGAGTGTGTGGGTATAGCCCAGTGAGTGTTGCATTGAGTCAGTGTAGTATGTGTGAGTGTGTGGGTATAGCCCAGTGAGTGTTGCATTGAGTCAGTGTAGTATGTGTGAGTGTGTGGGTATAGCCCAGTGAGTGTTGCATTGAGTCAGTGTAGTATGTGTGAGTGTGTGGGTATAGCCCAGTGAGTGTTGCATTGAGTCAGTGTAGTATGTGTGAGTGTGTGGGTATAGCCCAGTGTGTGTTGCATTGAGTCAGTGTAGTATGTGTGAGTGTGTGGGTATAGCCCAGTGTGTGTTGCATTGAGTCAGTGTAGTATGTGTGAGTGTGTGGGTATAGCCCAGTGTGTGTTGCATTGAGTCAGTGCAAATAGAAAGAGGGCCAATGTAAATAGTCAGGGTAGATACTGTATATTTATTTTACCTTTATTTAACCAGGCAAGTCAGTTAAGAACAAATTCTTCATTTCAATGACGGCCTAGGAACAGTGGTTGACTGCCTGTTCAAGGGCAGAACGACAGATTTGTACCTTTTCAGCTCAGGGGTTTGAACTTGCAACCTTTCGGTTATTAGTCCAACGCTCTAACCACTAGGCTACCCTGTCACCCGATGATTGGTGGGGGGTGTAGAGAGAGAGAATAGGTCTGTAGTATAGTGTTGGTATTATGGGGGGTGTAGAGAGAAGAGGGTAGGTCTGTAGTATAGTGTTGTTATTGTGTGGGTCTGTGTAGAGAGAGAGAATAGTATAGTGTTGGTATTGTGGGGGGGGGGGGTGTAGAGAGAAGAGGGTAGGTCTATAGTATAGTGTTGATATTGTGGGGGGGGGGGGTGTAGAGAGAAGACAGTAAGTAGGTCTGTAGTATAGTGTTGATATTGTGTGTGGGGGGGGGGGGGGTGTAGAGAGAGGAGAGTAGGTCTATAGTATAGTGTTGATATTGTGGGGGGGGGGTGTAGAGAGAGGAGAGTAGATCTATAGTATAGTGGTGATATTGTGGAGGGGGGTTGTAGAGAGAGAGAGGAGAGTAGGTCTGTAGTATAGTGTTGATATTGTATGTGGGGGGGAGTGTAAAGAGAGGAGAGTAGGTCTAGTATAGGTTGATATTGTTGGGGGGTAGCGAGAGAGAGGAGGGTAGATCTGTAGCATAGTGTTGTTATAATGGGGGGTGTAGAGAGAGGAGAGTAGGTCTATAGTATAGTGTTTTGATATTGTGGGGGGTGGGGGGGTGTAGAGAGAGAGGGGAGAGTAGTCTACAGTATAGTGTTGATATTGTGTGTGTGGGGGGGGGTAGAGAGAGATAGGAGAGTAGGTCTGTAGTATAGTGTTGTTATTGTGTTTAGGATAATGGGGGGAGGGGTAGAGATGGGGATTTACCAGTGTAGACTGAGCATGTAATGCATCACACTGGTATGGACTTTACAGTAGTATCTCTCCTTTCTCCCAGCCTCCAGCAGTAGTATCTCTCCTTTCTCCCAGCCTCCAGCAGTAGTATCTCTCCTTTCTCCCAGCCTCCAGCAGTAGTATCTCTCCTTTCTCCCAGCCTCCAGCAGTAGTAGTATCTCTCCTTTCTCTCCAGCCTCCAGCAGTAGTAGTATCTCTCCTTTCTCCCAGCCCCAGCAGTAGTATCTCTCCTTTCTCCCAGCCTCCAGCAGTAGTTTCTCTCCTTTCTCCCAGCCTCCAGCAGTAGTTTCTCTCCTTTCTACCAGCCTCCAGTAGTAGTATCACTCCTTTCTACCAGCCTCCAGTAGTAGTATCACTCCTTTCTCCCAGCCTCCTGCAGTTGTTTCTCTCCTTTTAGTATGGTGAAGGCAGGCATGCACACAACCTGCCCCAGCTTGTCGAGGCCAGGCTAACATAACCCTAGCTCAAGCAAGATACATTTAATGGGCAGTACTCACACACGCACACACACGCACACACATATGCACACACACGCACACACGCACGTACAAGCACAAACACCCGCACATGTGAAGGGTGTAGAATAGTCAGAGAGCGGGGTCGCGAGGTTCAGATACACAGTTGAAGTCAGAAGTTTACATACACCTTAGCCAAATACATTTAAACTCAGTTTTTTCACAATTCCTGACATTTAATTCTAGTAAAAATTCCCTGTCTTAGGTCAGTTAGGATCACCACTTTATTTTAAGAATGTGAAATGTCAGAATAATAGTAGAGAGAATTATTTATTTCAGCTTTTATTTTCTTTCATCACATTCCCAGTGGGTCAGAAGTTTACATACACTCAATTAGTATTTGGTAGCATTGCCCTTAAATTGTTTAACTTGGATCAAACCTTTCAGGTAGCCTTCCACAAGCGTCCTAAATAAGTTGTGTGAATTTGGCCCATTCCTCCTGACAGAGCTGTGTAACTGAGTCAGGCTTGTAGGCCTCCTTGCTCGCACACTCTTTTTAAATTCTGCCCACAAATGTTCTATAGGATTGAGGTCAGGCCACTCCAATACCTTGACTTTGTTGTCCTTAAGCCATTTTGCCACAACTTTGGAAGTATGCTTGGGGTCATTGTCCATTTGGAAGACCCATTTGCGACCAAGCTTTAACTTAACTTAACTGTCTTAAGATGTTGCTTCAATATATCCACACCATTCCTGCCTCATGATGCCATGTATTTTTTTGTGAAGTGCACCAGTCCCTCCTGCAGCAAAGCACCCCCACAACATGATGCTGCCACCCCCGTGCTTCATGGTTGGATGGTGTTCTTCGGCTTGCAAGCCTCCCCCCTTTCCTCCAAATATGATGGTCATTATGGCAAAACAGTTCTATTTTGTTTCATCAGACCAGAGGACATTTCTCCAAAAAGTACGATCTTTGTCCCATGTGCAGTTGCAAACCGTGGTCTGGCTTTTTTATGCCGTTTTGGAGCAGTGGCTTCTTCCTTGCTGAGCGGCCTTTCAGGTTATGTCGATATAGGACTTGTTTAATTGTGGATATAGATACTTTTGTACCTGTTTCCTCCAGCATCTTCACAAGGTCCTTTGCTGTTGTTCTGGGATTGATTTGCACTTTTCGCACCAAAGTACGTTAATCTCTAGGAGAAATCTCTAGGATCGCATCTCCTTCCTGAGCGGTATGACAGCTGCGTGGTCCCATGGGTGTAATACTTGCATACTATTGTTTGTACAGATGAATGTTGGTACCTTCAGGCATTTGGAAATGGCTCCCAAGGATGAACCAGACTTGTGGAGGTTCTACAATGTTTTTCTGAGGTCTTGGCTGATTTTAATTTGGTTTTCCCATGATGTCAAGCAAAGAGGCACTGCGTTTGAAGGTACCTTGAAATACATCCACAGGTACCACTCCAATTGGACACAAATGATGTAAATTAGCCTATCAGAAGCTTCTAAAGACATGACATAATTTTCTGGAATATCCAAGCTGTTAAAGGCACAGTCAACTTAGTGTATGTAAACTTCGGACACACGGAATTATGATACAGGAATTATAAGTGAAATATCTGCCTGTAAACAATTGTTTGAAAAATTACTTGTGTCATGCACAAAGTAGATGTCCTAACCGACTGTGCCAAACAACTGTTTGTTAACAAGAA
>NW_022263472.1:0-50000 GCF_002021735.2 Oncorhynchus kisutch | reverse complement strand
CTGGAACCCTTTCCCACTCCTCACCTCATGTGTGTGTCCTCCTACCTACTGTCGTCAGGGTGATATCTCCATGGTAACCAGTAGTGCTGTAGTGTGGCAGTGTGAGAATAAGAGTTGGTAACCTAAAACACTCTGACAGACAAAACGGAGAAACAGATGATTTCAGTTTCTGTTTAGAGTAAAACACATACACACTTTAGGGAACTTAAGAATGTGTGTGTGTGTTAGTGTGTGTGTGTGTGTGTTATTGTGTGAGTGTGTGTTAGTGTGTGTGTGTGTGTGTGTTAGTGTGTGAGTGTGTGTGTGTGTGTGTGTGTGTGTGTGTGTGTGTGTGTGTGTGTGTGTGTGTGTGTGTGTGTGTGTGTGAGTGTGTGTGTGTGTGTGTGTGTGTGTGTGTGTGTGTGTGTGTGTGTGTGTGGTGTGTGTGTGTGTGTGTGAGTGTGTGTGTGTGTGTGTGTGAGTGAGTGTGTGTGTGTGTGTGTGTTAGTGTGTGTGTTAGTGTGTGTGTATGTGTGTGTGTGTGTGTGTGTGTGTTTGCATTCGGAAGCTAAAATTGAGTCAGAGAGGGCAGAGCCTGAAATATATTTCGACAGACAGGCTGAGCTCGACTGAGGGAGGGAGGGAGGGAGGTATAGTGACGGTTATAGGGATCTTTCTCAATAAGAGAATTCCTTTTAACCTCAACTCAACCGGCTGACTGAAGTGAATCACACACACACACACACACACACACACACACACACACACACACACACACACACACACACACACACACACACACACACACCCTAGTATTTAACATACTAGACAAAAGCAGGTATTCTACAATAGTGTGATGTGGCCCCGCCCCTCATAGACACACAATGGAGTGAGACCTGAGACACACAAAAGTGTGTACTAATGACATTAATCTATTATTACACACACATGCACACGCACACACGCACACACACAATGGAAAATGTTCTACACTGCAGTGCGAGCTAGCTGTAGCTTCTGCTTTCAGTACTAGATTCATTCTCTGATCCTTTGATTGGGTGGACAACATGTCAGCTCATTCTGCAAGAGCTCTGATAGAGCTCTGATAGGTTGGAGGACGTCCTCTGGAAGATGTCATAATTACTGTGTAAGTCTATGGATGGGGGGTGAGAATCATCAGCCTCCTAGGTTTTGTATTGAAGTCAATGTACCCAGAGGAGGACAGACACTAGCTGTCCTCCAGCTACACCATGGTGCTACCCTACAGAGTGCTGTTGAGGCCACTGTAGACCTTCATTGCAAAACAGTGTGTTTTAATCAATTATTTGGTGACGTGAATATATTTAGTTTTATCTAAAAAATATTTAGCAGAGTTTAATCAAAAAAATATAACTTTTTAAATGTTTTACAATTTTACATTTTTATGAAATCCACTGAGGAGTTGGTCCTCCCCTTCCTCCTCTGAGGAGCCTCCGCTGTTACCACCACTCAAAGGACATCCAGCCAACTTGTCTGTGGGAGGCGTTGGAGTCAACATGGGCCCAGCATCCCTGTGGAACACTGACTCCTTGTAGAGTCCCTGCTCTGTGGAACACTGTCTCCTTGTAGAGTCCCTGCCCTGTGGAACACTATTGACTCCTTGTAGAGTTCCTGCCCTGTGGAACACCATTGACTCCTTGTAGAGTCCCTGCCCTGTGGAACACTATTGACTCCTTGTAGAGTCCCTGCCCTGTGGAACACTATTGACTCCTTGTAGAGTCCCTGCCCTGTGGAACACTATTGACTCCTTTTAGAGTCCCTGCCCTGTGGAACACTGACTCCTTGTAGAGTTCCTGCCCTGTGGAACACTATTGACTCCTTGTAGAGTCCCTGCCCTGTGGAACACTGACACCTTGTAGAGTCCCTGCCCTGTGGAACACTATTGACTCCTTGTAGAGTCCCTGCCCTGTGGAACACTATTGACTCCTTGTAGAGTCCCTGCCCTGTGGAACACTATTGACTCCTTGTAGAGTCCCTGCCCTGTGGAACACTGACTCCTTGTAGAGTCCCTGCCCTGTGGAACACTATTGACTCCTTGTAGAGTCCCTGCCCTGTGGAACACTAATGACTCCTTGTAGAGTCCCTGCCCTGTGGAACACTATTGACTCCTTGTAGAGTCCCTGCCCTGTGGAACACTATTGACTCCTTGTAGAGTCCCTGCCCTGTGGAACAGTTTCAACACCTTGTAGAGTCCCTGCCCTGTGGAACACTATTGACTCCTTGTAGAGTCCCTGCCCTGTGGAACACTATTGACTCCTTGTAGAGTCCCTGCCCTGTGGAACACTATTGACTCCTTGTAGAGTCCCTGCCCTGTGGAACAGTTTCAACACCTTGTAGAGTCCCTGCCCTGTGGAACACTATTGACTCCTTGTAGAGTCCCTGCCCTGTGGAACACTATTGACTCCTTGTAGAGTCCCTGCCCTGTGGAACCCTATTGACTCCTTGTAGAGTCCCTGCCCTGTGGAACACTATTGACTCCTTGTAGAGTCCCTGCCCTGTGGAACACTATTGACTCCTTGTAGAGTCCCTGCCCTGTGGAACACTGACACCTTGTAGAGTCCCTGCCCTGTGGAACACTATTGACTCCTTGTAGAGTCCCTGCCCTGTGGAACACTATTGACTCCTTGTAGAGTCCCTGCCCTGTGGAACACTATTGACTCCTTGTAGAGTCCCTGCCCTGTGGAACACTATTGACTCCTTGTAGAGTCCCTGCCCTGTGGAACACTATTGACTCCTTGTAGAGTCCCTGCCCTGTGGAACACTTTTGACTCCTTGTAGAGTCCCTGCCCTGTGGAACACTTTCAACACCTTGTAGAGTCCCTGCCCTGTGGAACACTGACTGCTTGTAGAGTCCCTGCCCTGTGGAACACTATTGACTCCTTGTAGAGTCCCTGCCCTGTGGAACACTATTGACTCCTTGTAGAGTCCCTGCCCTGTGGAACACTATTGACTCCTTGTAGAGTCCCTGCCCTGTGGAACACTTTCAACACCTTGTAGAGTCCCTGCCCTGTGGAACACTGACTGCTTGTAGAGTCCCTGCCCTGTGGAACACTATTGACTCCTTGTAGAGTCCCTGCCCTGTGGAACACTATTGACTCCTTGTAGAGTCCCTGCCCTGTGGAACACTATTGACTCCTTGTAGAGTCCCTGCCCTGTGGAACACTTTCAACACCTTGTAGAGTCCCTGCCCTGTGGAACACTGACTGCTTGTAGAGTCCCTGCCCTGTGGAACACTATTGACTCCTTGTAGAGTCCCTGCCCTGTGGAACACTATTGACTCCTTGTAGAGTCCCTGCCCTGTGGAACACTATTGACTCCTTGTAGAGTCCCTGCCCTGTGGAACACTATTGACTCCTTGTAGAGTCCCTGCCCTGTGGAACACTTTCAACACCTTGTAGAGTCCATGTCCCAACGAATCGAGGCCTCCTCTGAGGGCAAAGGGAGCGGGATGCAACTCAGGATTAGGAAGGTGTTCTTAATGTTTTGAGACCTCAGTTTGTATTGCATTATATGTGCTAGTGTGTATAATGTACTGTATATTATATTATATGTGATAGTGTGTATAATGTACTGTATATTATATTATATGTGGATAGTGTGTATAATGTACTGTATATTATATTATATGTGATAGTGTGTATAATGTACTGTATATTATATTATATGTGATAGTGTGTACTAATGTACTGTATATTATATGTGATAGTGTGTATAATGTACCTGTATATTATATTACATGTGATAGTGTGTACTAATGTACTGTATATTATATGTGATAGTGTGTATAATGTACTGTATATTATATTATATGTGATAGTGTGTATAATGTACTGTATATTATATTATATGTGATAGTGTGTATAATGTACTGTATATTATATTATATGTGATAGTGTGTATAATGTACTGTATATTATATTATATGTGATAGTGTGTATAATGTACTGTATATTATATATGTGATAGTGTGTAATAATGTACTGTATATTATAGTGATAGTGTGTGTAATGTACTGTATATTATATTATATGTGATAGTGTGGTATAATGTACTGTATATTATATTATATGTGATAGTGTGTATAATGTACTGTATATTATATTATATGTGATAGTGTGTATAATGTACTGTATATTATATTTATATGTGATAGTGTGTATAATGTACTGTATATTATATTATATGTGATAGTGTGTATAATGTACTGTATATTATATTATATGTGATAGTGTGTATAATGTACTGTATATTATATGTGATAGTGTGTGTAATGTACTGTATATTATATATATGTGATAGTGTGTATAATGTACTGTATATTATATTATATGTGATAGTGTGTATAATGTACTGTATATTATATTATATGTGATAGTGTGTATAATGTTACTGTATATTATATTATATGTGCTAGTGTGTATAATGTACTGTATATTATATTATATGTGATAGTGTGTATAATGTACTGTATATTATATTATATGTGCTAGTGTGTATAATGTACTGTATATTATATTATATGTGATAGTGTGTATAATGTAGTGTATATTATATGTGATAGTGTGTATAATGTAGTGTATATTATATTATATGTGATAGTGTGTATAATGTACTGTATATTATATTAAATGTGATTGTGTGTATAATGTACTGTATATTATATTATATGTGCTAGTGTGTATAATGTAGTGTATATTATATGTGATAGTGTGTATAATGTAGTGTATATTATATGTGATAGTGTGTATAATGTACTGTATATTATATTATATGTGATAGTGTGTATAATGTAGTGTATATTATATGTGATAGTGTGTAATAATGTACTGTATATTATATTATATGTGATAGTGTGTATAATGTAGTGTATATTATATGTGATAGTGTGTATAATGTAGTGTATATTATATGTGATAGTGTGTATAATGTAGTGTATATTATATGTGATAGTGTGTATAATGTAGTGTATATTATATGTGATAGTGTGTATAATGTAGTGTATATTATATTATATGTGATAGTGTGTATAATGTACTGTATATTATATTATATGTGATAGTGTGTATAATGTACTGTATATATATTATATGTGATAGTGTGTATAATGTAGTGTATATTATATGTGATAGTGTGTATAATGTAGTGTATATTATATGTGATAGTGTTGTATAATGTACTGTATATTATATTATATGTGATAGTGTGTATAATGTAGTGTATATTATATGTGATAGTGTGTATAATGTAGTGTATATTATATGTGATAGTGTGTATAATGTAGTGTATATTATATGTGATAGTGTGTATAATGTAGTGTATATTGTATGTGATAGTGTGTATAATGTAGTGTATATTATATGTGATAGTGTGTATAATGTAGTGTATATTATATTATATGTGATAGTGTGTATAATGTACTGTATATTATATTATATGTGATTGTACTAATGTAGTGTATATTGTATTGTATGTGATAGTGTGTATAATGTAGTGTATATTATATGTGATAGTGTGTATAATGTAGTGTATATTATATTATATGTGCTAGTGTGTACTAATGTACTGTATATTATATTATATGTGCTAGTGTGTACTAATGTAGTGTATATTATATTATATGTGATAGTGTGTATAATGTACTGTATATTATATTATATGTGATTGTACTAATGTAGTGTATATTATATGTGATAGTGTGTATAATGTAGTGTATATTATATGTGATAGTGTGTATAATGTAGTGTATATTATATTATATGTGATAGTGTGTATAATGTACTGTATATTATATTATATGTGATTGTACTAATGTAGTGTATATTGTATTGTATGTGATAGTGTGTATAATGTAGTGTATATTATATTATATGTGCTAGTGTGTACTAATGTAGTGTATATTATATTATATGTGATAGTGTGTATAATGTACTGTATATTATATTATATGAGATTGTACTAATGTAGTGTATATTGTATTGTATGTGATAGTGTGTATAATGTACTGTATATTGTATGCAATAGTGTGTATAATGTAGTGTATATTATATGTGATAGTGTGTATAATGTAGTGTATATTATATGTGATAGTGTGTATAATGTAGTGTATATTATATGTGATAGTGTGTATAATGTAGTGTATATTATATGTGATAGTGTGTATAATGTACTGTATATTATATGTGATAGTGTGTATAATGTATTGTATATTATATGTGATAGTGTGTATAATGTACTGTATATTATATGTGATAGTGTGTATAATGTACTGTATATTATATTATATGTGATAGTGTGTATAATGTACTGTATATTTAATGGCCAATATACCACGGCTAAGGGCTGTTCTTAATGTACTGTTATTGATCAGAGCCAGGAGCTCTGTGTGCGTGTGTGCATGCATGCGTGCGTGTGAGTGTGCTTCTAAGTGTTTGGTCTCAAATGACCACTTTCTTTAGGAGGTCGTCCCACCCCCCCTCCTTCCCTCCCGGGGGATTTGGGGGCTCTGGTTATCAGAGTATTAATCTGTCCAAAGCCATCCCACTCTCAGGCCCAGTGTGGTGTGGCTACGGTGTGGTGTGGCTACGGTGTGGTGTGGGTACAGCGTGGTGTGGATACAGTGTGGTGTGGCTACGGTGTGGTGTGGCTACGGTGTGGTGTGGCTACAGCGTGGTGTGGATACAGTGAGGTGTGGCTACAGTGTGGTGTGGTGTGGATACAGTGTGGTGTGGATACAGTGTGGTGTGGATACAGTGTGGTGTGGATACGGTGTGGTGTGGCTACGGTGTGGTGTGGATACAGTGCGGTGTGGATACAGTGCGGTGTGGTGTGGATACAGTGTGGTGTGGATACAGTGTGGTGTGGATACAGTGTGATGTGGTGTGGATACAGTGTGGTGTGGCTACAGTGTGGTGTGGCTACAGTGTGGTGTGGATACAGTGTGGTGTGGCTACAGTGTGGTGTGGCTACAGTGTGGTGTGGCTACAGTGTGGTGTGGCTACGGTGTGGTGTGGATACAGTGTGGTGTGGATACAGTGTGGTGTGGCTACGGTGTGGTGTGGGTACAGTGTGGTGTGGATACAGTGTGGTGTGGTGTGGATACAGTGTGGTGTGGATACAGTGTGGTGTGGATACAGTGTTGTGTGGTGTGGATACAGTGTGGTGTGGATACAGTTTGGTCCTGTCCGGGGGTGTCCTCGGATGGGGCCACAGTGTCTCCTGACCCCTCCTGTCTCAGCCTCCAGTATTTAATGCTGCAGTAGTTTATGTGTCGGGGGGCTGGGGTCAGTTTGTTATATCTGGAGTACTTCTCCTGTCCTATTCGGTGTCCTGTGTGAATCTAAGTGTGCTTTCTCTAATTCTCTCCTTCTCTCTTTCTTTCTCTCTCTCGGAGGACCTGAGCCCTAGGACCATGCCCCAGGACTACCTGACATGATGACTCCTTGCTGTCCCCCAGTCCACCTGGCCATGCTGCTGCTCCAGTTTCAACTTCCACCTGACTGTGCTGCTGCTCCAGTTTCAACTGTTCTGCCTTATTATTATTCGACCATGCTGGTCATTTATGAACATTTGAACATCTTGGCCATGTTCTGTTATAATCTCCACCGGGCACAGCCAGAAGAGTACTGGCCACCCCACATAGCCTGGTTCCTCTCTAGGTTTCTTCCTAGGTTTTGGCCTTTCTAGGGAGTTTTTCCTAGCCAACGTGCTTCTACACCTGCATTGCTTGCTGTTTGGGGTTTTAGGCTGGGTTTCTGTACAGCACTTTGAGATATCAGCTGATGTACGAAGGGCTATATAAATACATTTGATTTGATTTGATTTGATTTGGTGTGGTGTGGATACAGAGTGGTGTGGATACAGTGTGGTGTGGCTACAGTGTGGTGTGGATACCGTGTGGTGTGGATACAGTCTGGTGTGGATAAAGTGTGGTGTGGATACAGTGTGGTGTGGATTCAGTGTGGTGTGGCTACAGTGTGGTGTGGCTACAGTGTGGTGTAGATACAGTGTGGTGTGGTGTGGATACAGTGTGGGGTTGTGTGGATACAGTGTGGTGTGGTGTGGATACAGTGTGGGGTGGAAACAGTGTGGTGTGGATACAGTGTGGTGTGGATACAGTGTGGTGTGGCTACAGTCTGGTGTGGCTACGGTGTCGTGTGGATACAGTGAGGTGTGGTGTGGATACAGTGTGGTGTGGATACAGTGAGGTGTGGTGTGGATACAGTGTGGTGTGGATACAGAGTGGTGTGAATACAGTGTGGTGTGGATACAGTGAGGTGTGGTGTGGATACAGTGTGGTGTGGATACAGTGTGGTGTGGTGTGGATACAGTGTGGTGTGGATACAGTGTGGTGTGGTGTGGATACAGTGTGGTGTGGTGTGGATACAGTGTGTTGTGGATACAGTGTGGTGTGGCTACAGTGTGGTGTGGATACAGTGTGGGGAGGATACAGTGTGGTGTGGTGTGGATACAGTGTGGTGTGGCTACAGTGTGGTGTGGATACAGTGTGGTGTGGCTACAGTGTGGTGTAGATACAGTCTGGTGTGGATACAATGTGGTGTGGATACAGTCTGGTGTGGTGTGTATACAGTGTGGTGTGGTGTGGCTACAGTGTGGTGTGGATACAGTGTGGTGTGGCTACAGTGTGGTGTGGCTACAGTGTGGTGTGGCTACAGTGTGGTGTGGATACAGTGTGGTGTGGCTACAGTGTGGTGTGGATACAGTGAAATGTGGATACAGTGAAGTGTGGATACAGTGTGATGTGGATACAGTGTGGTGTGGTGTGGATACAGTGTGGTGTGGATACAGTGTGGTGTGGATACAGTGAGGTGTGGTGTGGATACAGTGTGGTGTGGATACAGTGTGATGAGGTGTGGATACAGTATGGTGTCGATACATTATGGTGTGGATACAGTGAAGTGTGGATACAGTGTGGTGTGGTGTGGATACAGTGTGGTGTGGTAACAGTGTGGTGTGGATACAGTGAAGTGTGGATACAGTGTAGTGTGGTGTGGATACAGTGTGGTGTGGATACAGTGTGGTGTGGATACAGTGTGGTGTGGTGTGGATACAGTGTAGTGTGGATACAGTGTGGTGTGGATACAGTGTGGTGTGGATACAGTGTGGTGTGGTGTGGATACAGGGTGGTGTGGATACAGTGAGGTGTAGATACAGTGTGGTGTGGATACAGTGAGGTATGGATACAGTGAGGTGTAGATACAGTGTGGTGTAGCTACAGTGTGGTGTAGATACAGTGTGGTGTGGATACAGTGTGGTGTGGTGTGGATACAGTGTGGTGTGGTGTGGATACAGTGTGGTGTGGATACAGTGTGGTGTGGATACAGTGTGGTGTGGATACAGTGAGGTGTAGATACAGTGTGGTGTAGCTACAGTGTGGTGTAGATACAGTGTGGGGTGGATACAGTGTGTGTGTGCGCGATACATCCTAATAGAGTCAAATTTGGTAGTGACGAGTGAGAGAGACATCCAACCCAAACCTGCTCAGTACCACTGGTTCCCTCACACACACACACACACACACACACACACACACACACACACACACACACACACACACACACACACACACACACACACACACACACACACACACACACACACACACACACACACACACACACACACACACACACACACACACAGCAATGTGTCTCCGTCTCCCACAGTAAACCTTGTGACTTGTTCAAGGTCTCGTGTCCTCAGCCAGCCAGTCTAACACAAAAATCCCTGAAACTATCAACCAGCCCTGTTACCTTCAACCAGCCCTGTTACCTTCAACCAGCCCTACTACCACCAAGCAGCCCTACTACCGTAAACCAGCCCTACTACCACCAACCAGCCCTACTACCATCAACCAGCCCTACTACCATCAAACAGCCCTACTACTACCAACCAGCTCTACTACCGTAAACCAGCCCTATTACCACCAACCAGCCCAACCAGCCCTACTACCAGCAACCAGCCCTACAACCATCAACCAGCCCTACTACCATCAACCAGCCCTACTACCATCAACCAGCCCAACCAGCTCACCCAGTGCTACTACCATCAATCAGCCCTACTATCAACAAGCCCAACCAGTCCAACTTCCATCAACCAGCCCTACTACCATCAACCAGCCCAACCAGCCCTACTTCCATCAACCAGCCCTACTACCATCAACCAGCCCAACCAGCCCTACTACCATCAACCAGCCCAACTACCATCAACAAGCCCTACTACCATTAACCAGCCTGACTACCACCAACCAGCCCTACTTCCATCAACCAGCCCAACCAGCACTACTACCATCAACCAGCCCTACTACCACCAACCAACCCTACTACCATCAACCAGCCGTACTACCATCAACCATCCCTACTACCTCCAACCAGCCCTACTACCATCAACCAGCCCAACCAGCCCTACTACCACCAACCAGCCCTACTACCACCAACCAGCCCTACTTCCATCAACCAGCCCAACCAGCCCTACTACCATCAACCAGCCCAACTACCATCAACAAGCCCTACTTCCATCAACCAGCCGTACTACCACACACAAGCCCTACTAACACCAACCAGCCCTACTACCATCAACCAGCCCTACTACCATCAACCAGTCCAACTACCATCAACCAGCAACACTACCACCAACCAGCCCAACCAGCCCTGCTACCATCAACCAGCCAAACTACCACCAACCTGCCCTACTACCATCAACCAGCCCTACTACCACCAACCAGCCCAACCAGCCCTGCTACCATCAACCAGCCAAACTACCACCAACCTGCCCTACTACCACCAACCAGCCCTACCAGCCCTACTACCATCAACCAGCCCTACTACCACCAACCAACCCTACTACCATAAACCAGCCCTACTACCATCAACCATCCCTACTACCACCAACCAGCCCTACTACCATCAACCAGCCCAACCAGCCCTACTACCATTAAACAGCCCTACTACCATCAACCAGCCCTACTACTATCAACCAGCCCTACTACCATAAACCAGCCTGACTACCACCAACCAGCCCAACCAGCCCTACAACCACCAACCAGCCCTACTACCATCAACCAGCCCTACTACCATCAACCAGCCCTACTACCATCAACCATCCCTACTACCACCAACCAGCCCTACTACCATCAACCAGCCCTACTACCACCAACCAGCCCTACTACCACCAACCAGCCCAACTACCATCAACTAACCCTACTACCATTAACCAGCCTGACTACCACCAACCAGCCCTACTACCACCAACCAACCCTACTACCATAAACCAGCCCTACTACCATCAACCATCCCTACTACCACCAACCAGCCCTACTACCATCAACCAGCCCAACCAGCCCTACTACCATCAACCAGCCGTACTACCATCAACCATCCCTACTACCTCCAACCAGCCCTACTACCATCAACCAGCCCAACCAGCCCTACTACCACCAACCAGCCCTACTACCACCAACCAGCCCTACTACCATCAACCAGCCCAACCAGCCCTACTACCATCAACCAGCCCAACTACCATCAACAAGCCCTACTTCCATCAACCAGCCGTACTACCACACACAAGCCCTACTAACACCAACCAGCCCTACTACCATCAACCAGCCCTACTACCATCAACCAGTCCAACTACCATCAACCAGCAACACTACCACCAACCAGCCCAACCAGCCCTGCTACCATCAACCAGCCAAACTACCACCAACCTGCCCTACTACCATCAACCAGCCCTACTACCACCAACCAGCCCAACCAGCCCTGCTACCATCAACCAGCCAAACTACCACCAACCTGCCCTACTACCATCAACCAGCCGTACTACCATCAACCATCCCTACTACCTCCAACCAGCCCTACTACCATCAACCAGCCCAACCAGCCCTACTACCACCAACCAGCCCCTACTACCATCAACCAGCCCAACCAGCCCTACTACCATCAACCAGCCCTACTACCATCAAACAGCGCTACTACCATCAACCAGCCCTACTACCATCAACCAGCCCTACTACCATCAAACAGCCCTACTACTACCAACCAGCTCTACTACTGTAAACCAGCCCTATTACCACCAACCAGCCCAACCAGCCCTACTACCAGCAACCAGCCCTACAACCATCAATCAGCCCTACTACCATCAACCAGCCCAACCAGCTCACCCAGTGCTACTACCATCAATCAGCCCTACTATCAACAAGCCCAACCAGTCCAACTTCCATCAACCAGCCCTACTACCATCAACCAGCCCTACTTCCATCAACCAGCCCTACTACCATCAACCAGCCCAACCAGCCCTACTACCATCAACCAGTCCAACTACCATCAACAAGCCCTACTTCCATCAACCAGCCGTACTACCACACACAAGCCCTACTAACACCAACCATCCCTACTACCATCAACCAGCCCTACTACTCTCAACCAGTCCAACTACCATCAACCAGCAACACTACCACCAACCAGCCCAACCAGCCCTGCTACCATCAACCAGCCAAACTACCACCAACCTGCCCTACTACCATCAACCAGCCCTACTACCTCCAACCAGCCCAACCAGCCCTGCTACCATCAACCAGCCAAACTACCACCAACCTGCCCTACTACCACCAACCAGCCCTACCAGCCCTACTACCATCAACCAGCCCTACTACCACCAACCAACCCTACTACCATCAACCAGCCGTACTACCATCAACCATCCCTACTACCTCCAACCAGCCCTACTACCATCAACCAGCCCAACCAGCCCTACTACCACCAACCAGCCCTACTACCACCAACCAGCCCTACTACCATCAACCAGCCCAACCAGCCCTACTACCATTAACCAGCCCAACTACCATCAACAAGCCCTACTTCCATCAACCAGCCGTACTACCACACACAAGCCCTACTAACACCAACCAGCCCTACTACCATCAACCAGCCCTACTACCATCAACCAGTCCAACTACCATCAACCAGCAACACTACCACCAACCAGCTAAACCAGCCCTGCTACCATCAACCAGCCAAACTACCACCAACCTGCCCTACTACCATCAACCAGCCCTACTACCACCAACCAGCCCAACCAGCCCTGCTACCATCAACCAGCCAAACTACCACCAACCTGCCCTACTACCACCAACCAGCCCTACCAGCCCTACTACCATCAACCAGCCCTACTACCACCAACCAACCCTACTACCATAAACCAGCCCTACTACCATCAACCATCCCTACTACCACCAACCAGCCCTACTACCATCAACCAGCCCAACCAGCCCTACTACCATTAAACAGCCCTACTACCATCAACCAGCCCTACTACTATCAACCAGCCCTACTACCATAAACCAGCCTGACTACCACCAACCAGCCCAACCAGCCCTACAACCACCAACCAGCCCTACTACCATCAACCAGCCCTACTACCATCAACCAGCCCTATTACCATCAACCATCCCTACTACCACCAACCAGCCCTACTACCATCAACCAGCCCAACCAGCCCTACTACCATTAAACAGCCTTACTACCATCAACCAGCCCTACTACTCTCAACCAGCCCTACTACTCTCAACCAGCCCTACTACCATAAACCAGCCCGACTACCACCAACCAGCCCTACTGCCACCAACTAGCCCTACTACCGTCGACCAGCCCTACTACCACCAACCAGCCCTACTACCACCAACCAGCCCAACTACCATCAACTAACCCTACTACGATTAACCAGCCTGACTACCACCAACCAGCCCTACTTCCATCAACCAGCCCAACCAGCACTACTACCATCAACCAGCACTACTACCATCAACCAGCCCTACTACCATCAACCAGCCGTACTACCATCAACCATCCCTACTACCATCAACCAGCCCAACCAGCCCTACTACCACCAACCAGCCCTACTACCACCAACCAGCCCTACTACCATCAACCAGCCCAACCAGCCCTACTACCATTAAACAGCCTTACTACCATCAACCAGCCCTACTACTCTCAACCAGCCCTACTACCATAAACCAGCCCGACTACCACCAACCAGCCCTACTGCCACCAACTAGCCCTACTACCGTCAACCAGCCCTACTACCACCAACCAGCCCTACTACCACCAACCAGCCCAACTACCATCAACTAACCCTACTACCATTAACCAGCCTGACTACCACCAACCAGCCCTACTTCCATCAACCAGCCCAACCAGCACTACTACCATCAACCAGCCCTACTACCACCAACCAACCCTACTACCATCAACCAGCCGTACTACCATCAACCATCCCTACTACCTCAAACCAGCCCTACTACCATCAACCAGCCCAACCAGCCCTACTACCACCAACCAGCCCTACTACCACCAACCAGCCCTACTACCATCAACCAGCCCAACCAGCCCTACTACCATCAACCAGCCCTACTACCATCAAACAGCGCTACTACCGTAAACCAGCCCTACTACCACCAACCAGCCCTACTACCATCAACCAGCCCTACTACCATCAAACAGCCCTACTACTACCAACCAGCTCTACTACTGTAAACCAGCCCTATTACCACCAACCAGCCCAACCAGCCCTACTACCAGCAACCAGCCCTACAACCATCAACCAGCCCTACTACCATCAACAAGCCCTACTACCATCAACCAGCCCAACCAGCTCACCCAGTGCTACTACCATCAATCAGCCCTACTATCAACAAGCCCAACCAGTCCAACTTCCATCAACCAGCCCTACTACCATCAACCAGCCCTACTTCCATCAACCAGCCCTACTACCATCAACCAGCCCAACCAGCCCTACTACCATCAACCAGTCCGACTACCATCAACAAGCCCTACTTCCATCAACCAGCCGTACTACCACACACAAGCCCTACTAACACCAACCATCCCTACTACCATCAACCAGCCCTACTACCATCAACCAGTCCAACTACCATCAACCAGCAACACTACCACCAACCAGCCCAACCAGCCCTGCTACCATCAACCAGCCAAACTACCACCAACCTGCCCTACTACCATCAACCAGCCCTACTACCACCAACCAGCCCAACCAGCCCTGCTACCATCAACCAGCCAAACTACCACCAACCTGCCCTACTACCACCAACCAGCCCTACCAGCCCTACTACCATCAACCAGCCCTACTACCACCAACCAACCCTACTACCATCAACCAGCCCTACTACCATCAACCATCCCTACTACCACCAACCAGCCCTACTACCATCAACCAGCCCAACCAGCCCTACTACCATTAAACAGCCCTACTACCATCAACCAGCCCTACTACTATCAACCAGCCCTACTACCATAAACCAGCCTGACTACCACCAACCAGCCCAACCAGCCCTACAACCACCAACCAGCCCTACTACCATCAACCAGCCCTACTACCATCAACCAGCCCTACTACCATAAACCAGCCCGACTACCACTAACCAGCCCTACTGCAACCAACTAGCCCTACTACCGTCAACCAGCCCTACTACCACCAACCAGCCCTACTACCACCAACCAGCCCAACTACCATCAACTAACCCTACTACCATCAACCAGCCTGACTACCACCAACCAGCCCTACTTCCATCAACCAGCCCAACCAGCCCTACTACCATCAACCAGCCCTACTACCACCAACCAACCCTACTACCATCAACCAGCCGTACTACCATCAACCAGCCCTACTACCATCAACCAGCCCTACTACCATCAACCAGCCCAACCAGCCCTACTACCTCCAACCAGCCCTACTACCATCAACCAGCCCAACCAGCCCTACTACCATCAACCAGCCCTACTACCATCAAACAGCGCTACTACCATCAACCAGCCCTACTACCATCAACCAGCCCTACTACCATCAACCAGCCCAACCAGCCCTACTACCATCAACCAGTCCAACTACCATCAACCAGCCCTACTACCACCAACCAGCCCAACCAGCCCTGCCACCATCAACCAGCCAAACTACCACCAACCTGCCCTACTACCATCAACCAGCCCTACTACCACTAACCAGCCCAACCAGCCCTGCTACCATCAACCAGCCAAACTACCACCAACCTGCCCTACTACCATCAACCAGCCCTACTTCCATCAACCAGCCCTACTACCATCAACCAGCCCAAACAGCCCTACTACCATCAACCAGTCCAACTACCATCAACAAGCCCTACTTCCATCAACCAGCCGTACTACCACACACAAGCCCTACTAACACCAACCATCCCTACTACCATCAACCAGCCCTACTACCATCAACCAGTCCAACTACCATCAACCAGCAACACTACCACCAACCAGCCCAACCAGCCCTGCTACCATCAACCAGCCAAACTACCACCAACCTGCCCTACTACCATCAACCAGCCCTACTACCACCAACCAGCCCAACCAGCCCTGCTACCATCAACCAGTCAAACTACCACCAACCTGCCCTACTACCACCAACCAGCCCTACCAGCCCTACTACCATCAACCAGCCCTACTACCACCAACCAACCCTACTACCATAAACCAGCCCTACTACCATCAACCATCCCTACTACCACCAACCAGCCCTACTACCATCAACCAGCCCAACCAGCCCTACTACCATCAACCAGCCGTACTACCATCAACCATCCCTACTACCTCCAACCAGCCCTACTACCATCAACCAGCCCAACCAGCCCTACTACAACCAACCAGCCCTACTACCACCAACCAGCCCTACTACCATCAACCAGCCCAACCAGCCCTACTACCATCAACCAGCCCAACTACCATCAACAAGCCCTACTTCCATCAACCAGCCGTACTACCACACACAAGCCCTACTAACACCAACCAGCCCTACTACCATCAACCAGCCCTACTACCATCAACCAGTCCAACTACCATCAACCAGCAACACTACCACCAACCAGCCCAACCAGCCCTGCTACCATCAACCAGCCAAAACTACCACCAACCTGCCCTACTACCATCAACCAGCCCTACTACCACCAACCAGCCCAACCAGCCCTGCTACCATCAACCAGCCAAACTACCACCAACCTGCCCTACTACCATCAACCAGCCGTACTACCATCAACCATCCCTACTACCTCCAACCAGCCCTACTACCATCAACCAGCCCAACCAGCCCTACTACAACCAACCAGCCCTACTACCACCAACCAGCCCCTACTACCATCAACCAGCCCAACCAGCCCTACTACCATCAACCAGCCCTACTACCATCAAACAGCGCTACTACCATCAACCAGCCCTACTACCATCAACCAGCCCTACTACCATCAAACAGCCCTACTACTACCAACCAGCTCTACTACTGTAAACCAGCCCTATTACCACCAACCAGCCCAACCAGCCCTACTACCAGCAACCAGCCCTACAACCATCAACCAGCCCTACTACCATCAACCAGCCCTACTACCATCAACCAGCCCAACCAGCTCACCCAGTGCTACTACCATCAATCAGCCCTACTATCAACAAGCCCAACCAGTCCAACTTCCATCAACCAGCCCTATTACCATCAACCAGCCCTACTTCCATCAACCAGCCCTACTACCATCAACCAGCCCAACCAGCCCTACTACCATCAACCAGTCCAACTACCATCAACAAGCCCTACTTCCATCAACCAGCCGTACTACCACACACAAGCCCTACTAACACCAACCATCCCTACTACCATCAACCAGCCCTACTACTCTCAACCAGTCCAACTACCATCAACCAGCAACACTACCACCAACCAGCCCAACCAGCCCTGCTACCATCAACCAGCCAAACTACCACCAACCTGCCCTACTACCATCAACCAGCCCTACTACCACCAACCAGCCCAACCAGCCCTGCTACCATCAACCAGCCAAACTACCACCAACCTGCCCTACTACCACCAACCAGCCCTACCAGCCCTACTACCATCAACCAGCCCTACTACCACCAACCAACCCTACTACCATCAACCAGCCGTACTACCATCAACCATCCCTACTACCTCCAACCAGCCCTACTACCATCAACCAGCCCAACCAGCCCTACTACCACCAACCAGCCCTACTACCACCAACCAGCCCTACTACCATCAACCAGCCCAACCAGCCCCTACTACCATTAACCAGCCCAACTACCATTAACAAGCCCTACTTCCATCAACCAGCCGTACTACCACACACAAGCCCTACTAACACCAAC
This sequence comes from Oncorhynchus kisutch, assembly GCF_002021735.2. Lineage (NCBI taxonomy): Eukaryota > Metazoa > Chordata > Actinopteri > Salmoniformes > Salmonidae > Oncorhynchus > Oncorhynchus kisutch. Next base: position 31,779 of record NW_022263472.1, on the reverse strand, counting down.
CAGCCCTACTACCATCAACCAGCCCTACTACCATCAACCAGTCCAACTACCATCAACCAGCAACACTACCACCAACCAGCTAAACCAGCCCTACTACCACCAACCAGCCCTACTACCATCAACCAGCCCAACCAGCCCTACTACCATTAAACAGCCCTACTACCATCAACCAGCCCTACTACTATCAACCAGCCCTACTACCATAAACCAGCCTGACTACCACCAACCAGCCCAACCAGCCCTACAACCACCAACCAGCCCTACTACCATCAACCAGCCCTACTACCATCAACCAGCCCTACTACCATCAACCATCCCTACTACCACCAACCAGCCCTACTACCATCAACCAGCCCAACCAGCCCTACTACCATTAAACAGCCTTACTACCATCAACCAGCCCTACTACTCTCAACCAGCCCTACTACTCTCAACCAGCCCTACTACCATAAACCAGCCCGACTACCACCAACCAGCCCTACTGCCACCAACTAGCCCTACTACCGTCAACCAGCCCTACTACCACCAACCAGCCCTACTACCACCAACCAGCCCAACTACCATCAACTAACCCTACTACGATTAACCAGCCTGACTACCACCAACCAGCCCTACTTCCATCAACCAGCCCAACCAGCACTACTACCATCAACCAGCACTACTACCATCAACCAGCCCTACTACCATCAACCAGCCGTACTACCATCAACCATCCCTACTACCATCAACCAGCCCAACCAGCCCTACTACCACCAACCAGCCCTACTACCACCAACCAGCCCTACTACCATCAACCAGCCCAACCAGCCCTACTACCATTAAACAGCCTTACTACCATCAACCAGCCCTACTACTCTCAACCAGCCCTACTACCATAAACCAGCCCGACTACCACCAACCAGCCCTACTGCCACCAACTAGCCCTACTACCGTCAACCAGCCCTACTACCACCAACCAGCCCTACTACCACCAACCAGCCCAACTACCATCAACTAACCCTACTACCATTAACCAGCCTGACTACCACCAACCAGCCCTACTTCCATCAACCAGCCCAACCAGCACTACTACCATCAACCAGCCCTACTACCACCAACCAACCCTACTACCATCAACCAGCCGTACTACCATCAACCATCCCTACTACCTCAAACCAGCCCTACTACCATCAACCAGCCCAACCAGCCCTACTACCACCAACCAGCCCTACTACCACCAACCAGCCCTACTACCATCAACCAGCCCAACCAGCCCTACTACCATCAACCAGCCCTACTACCATCAAACAGCGCTACTGCCGTAAACCAGCCCTACTACCACCAACCAGCCCTACTACCATCAACCAGCCCTACTACCATCAAACAGCCCTACTACTACCAACCAGCTCTACTACTGTAAACCAGCCCTATTACCACCAACCAGCCCAACCAGCCCTACTACCAGCAACCAGCCCTACAACCATCAACCAGCCCTACTACCATCAACCAGCCCTACTACCATCAACCAGCCCAACCAGCTCACCCAGTGCTACTACCATCAATCAGCCCTACTATCAACAAGCCCAACCAGTCCAACTTCCATCAACCAGCCCTACTACCATCAACCAGCCCTACTTCCATCAACCAGCCCTACTACCATCAACCAGCCAACCAGCCCTACTACCATCAACCAGTCCAACTACCATCAACAAGCCCTACTTCCATCAACCAGCCGTACTACCACACACAAGCCCTACTAACACCAACCATCCCTACTACCATCAACCAGCCCTACTACCATCAACCAGTCCAACTACCATCAACCAGCAACACTACCACCAACCAGCCCAACCAGCCCTGCTACCATCAACCAGCCAAACTACCACCAACCTGCCCTACTACCATCAACCAGCCCTACTACCACCAACCAGCCCAACCAGCCCTGCTACCATCAACCAGCCAAACTACCACCAACCTGCCCTACTACCACCAACCAGCCCTACCAGCCCTAATACCATCAACCAGCCCTACTACCACCAACCAACCCTACTACCATCAACCAGCCCTACTACCATCAACCATCCCTACTACCACCAACCAGCCCTACTACCATCAACCAGCCCAACCAGCCCTACTACCATTAAACAGCCCTACTACCATCAACCAGCCCTACTACTATCAACCAGCCCTACTACCATAAACCAGCCTGACTACCACCAACCAGCCCAACCAGCCCTACAACCACCAACCAGCCCTACTACCATCAACCAGCCCTACTACCATCAACCAGCCCTACTACCATCGACCATCCCTACTACCACCAACCAGCCCTACTACCATCAACCAGCCCAACCAGCCCTACTACCATTAAACAGCCCTACTACCATCAACCAGCCCTACTACTATCAACCAGCCCTACTACCATAAACCAGCCCGACTACCACTAACCAGCCCTACTGCAACCAACTAGCCCTACTACCGTCAACCAGCCCTACTACCACCAACCAGCCCTACTACTCTCAACCAGTCCAACTACCATCAACCAGCAACACTACCACCAACCAGCCCAACCAGCCCTGCTACCATCAACCAGCCAAACTACCACCAACCTGCCCTACTACCATCAACCAGCCCTACTACCTCCAACCAGCCCAACCAGCCCTGCTACCATCAACCAGCCAAACTACCACCAACCTGCCCTACTACCACCAACCAGCCCTACCAGCCCTACTACCATCAACCAGCCCTACTACCACCAACCAACCCTACTACCATCAACCAGCCGTACTACCATCAACCATCCCTACTACCTCCAACCAGCCCTACTACCATCAACCAGCCCAACCAGCCCTACTACCACCAACCAGCCCTACTACCACCAACCAGCCCTACTACCATCAACCAGCCCAACCAGCCCTACTACCATTAACCAGCCCAACTACCATCAACAAGCCCTACTTCCATCAACCAGCCGTACTACCACACACAAGCCCTACTAACACCAACCAGCCCTACTACCATCAACCAGCCCTACTACCATCAACCAGTCCAACTACCATCAACCAGCAACACTACCACCAACCAGCTAAACCAGCCCTGCTACCATCAACCAGCCAAACTACCACCAACCTGCCCTACTACCATCAACCAGCCCTACTACCACCAACCAGCCCAACCAGCCCTGCTACCATCAACCAGCCAAACTACCACCAACCTGCCCTACTACCACCAACCAGCCCTACCAGCCCTACTACCATCAACCAGCCCTACTACCACCAACCAACCCTACTACCATAAACCAGCCCTACTACCATCAACCATCCCTACTACCACCAACCAGCCCTACTACCATCAACCAGCCCAACCAGCCCCTACTACCATTAAACAGCCCTACTACCATCAACCAGCCCTACTACTATCAACCAGCCCTACTACCATAAACCAGCCTGACTACCACCAACCAGCCCAACCAGCCCTACAACCACCAACCAGCCCTACTACCATCAACCAGCCCTACTACCATCAACCAGCCCTATTACCATCAACCATCCCTACTACCACCAACCAGCCCTACTACCATCAACCAGCCCAACCAGCCCTACTACCATTAAACAGCCTTACTACCATCAACCAGCCCTACTACTCTCAACCAGCCCTACTACTCTCAACCAGCCCTACTACCATAAACCAGCCCGACTACCACCAACCAGCCCTACTGCCACCAACTAGCCCTACTACCGTCGACCAGCCCTACTACCACCAACCAGCCCTACTACCACCAACCAGCCCAACTACCATCAACTAACCCTACTACGATTAACCAGCCTGACTACCACCAACCAGCCCTACTTCCATCAACCAGCCCAACCAGCACTACTACCATCAACCAGCACTACTACCATCAACCAGCCCTACTACCATCAACCAGCCGTACTACCATCAACCATCCCTACTACCATCAACCAGCCCAACCAGCCCTACTACCACCAACCAGCCCTACTACCACCAACCAGCCCTACTACCATCAACCAGCCCAACCAGCCCTACTACCATTAAACAGCCTTACTACCATCAACCAGCCCTACTACTCTCAACCAGCCCTACTACCATAAACCAGCCCGACTACCACCAACCAGCCCTACTGCCACCAACTAGCCCTACTACCGTCAACCAGCCCTACTACCACCAACCAGCCCTACTACCACCAACCAGCCCAACTACCATCAACTAACCCTACTACCATTAACCAGCCTGACTACCACCAACCAGCCCTACTTCCATCAACCAGCCCAACCAGCACTACTACCATCAACCAGCCCTACTACCACCAACCAACCCTACTACCATCAACCAGCCGTACTACCATCAACCATCCCTACTACCTCAAACCAGCCCTACTACCATCAACCAGCCCAACCAGCCCTACTACCACCAACCAGCCCTACTACCACCAACCAGCCCTACTACCATCAACCAGCCCAACCAGCCCTACTACCATCAACCAGCCCTACTACCATCAAACAGCGCTACTGCCGTAAACCAGCCCTACTACCACCAACCAGCCCTACTACCATCAACCAGCCCTACTACCATCAAACAGCCCTACTACTACCAACCAGCTCTACTACTGTAAACCAGCCCTATTACCACCAACCAGCCCAACCAGCCCTACTACCAGCAACCAGCCCTACAACCATCAACCAGCCCTACTACCATCAACCAGCCCTACTACCATCAACCAGCCCAACCAGCTCACCCAGTGCTACTACCATCAATCAGCCCTACTATCAACAAGCCCAACCAGTCCAACTTCCATCAACCAGCCCTACTACCATCAACCAGCCCTACTTCCATCAACCAGCCCTACTACCATCAACCAGCCCAACCAGCCCTACTACCATCAACCAGTCCAACTACCATCAACAAGCCCTACTTCCATCAACCAGCCGTACTACCACACACAAGCCCTACTAACACCAACCATCCCTACTACCATCAACCAGCCCTACTACCATCAACCAGTCCAACTACCATCAACCAGCAACACTACCACCAACCAGCCCAACCAGCCCTGCTACCATCAACCAGCCAAACTACCACCAACCTGCCCTACTACCATCAACCAGCCCTACTACCACCAACCAGCCCAACCAGCCCTGCTACCATCAACCAGCCAAACTACCACCAACCTGCCCTACTACCACCAACCAGCCCTACCAGCCCTAATACCATCAACCAGCCCTACTACCACCAACCAACCCTACTACCATCAACCAGCCCTACTACCATCAACCATCCCTACTACCACCAACCAGCCCTACTACCATCAACCAGCCCAACCAGCCCTACTACCATTAAACAGCCCTACTACCATCAACCAGCCCTACTACTATCAACCAGCCCTACTACCATAAACCAGCCTGACTACCACCAACCAGCCCAACCAGCCCTACAACCACCAACCAGCCCTACTACCATCAACCAGCCCTACTACCATCAACCAGCCCTACTACCATCGACCATCCCTACTACCACCAACCAGCCCTACTACCATCAACCAGCCCAACCAGCCCTACTACCATTAAACAGCCCTACTACCATCAACCAGCCCTACTACTATCAACCAGCCCTACTACCATAAACCAGCCCGACTACCACTAACCAGCCCTACTGCAACCAACTAGCCCTACTACCGTCAACCAGCCCTACTACCACCAACCAGCCCTACTACTCTCAACCAGTCCAACTACCATCAACCAGCAACACTACCACCAACCAGCCCAACCAGCCCTGCTACCATCAACCAGCCAAACTACCACCAACCTGCCCTACTACCATCAACCAGCCCTACTACCTCCAACCAGCCCAACCAGCCCTGCTACCATCAACCAGCCAAACTACCACCAACCAGCCCTACTACCATCAACCAGCCCAACCAGCCCTACTACCACCAACCAGCCCTACTACCACCAACCAGCCCTACTACCATCAACCAGCCCAACCAGCCCTACTACCATTAAACAGCCTTACTACCATCAACCAGCCCTACTACTCTCAACCAGCCCTACTACCATAAACCAGCCCGACTACCACCAACCAGCCCTACTGCCACCAACTAGCCCTACTACCGTCAACCAGCCCTACTACCACCAACCAGCCCTACTACCACCAACCAGCCCAACTACCATCAACTAACCCTACTACCATTAACCAGCCTGACTACCACCAACCAGCCCTACTTCCATCAACCAGCCCAACCAGCACTACTACCATCAACCAGCCCTACTACCACCAACCAACCCTACTACCATCAACCAGCCGTACTACCATCAACCATCCCTACTACCTCAAACCAGCCCTACTACCATCAACCAGCCCAACCAGCCCTACTACCACCAACCAGCCCTACTACCACCAACCAGCCCTACTACCATCAACCAGCCCAACCAGCCCTACTACCATCAACCAGCCCTACTACCATCAAACAGCGCTACTGCCGTAAACCAGCCCTACTACCATCAACCAGCCCTACTACCATCAAACAGCCCTACTACTACCAACCAGCTCTACTACTGTAAACCAGCCCTATTACCACCAACCAGCCCAACCAGCCCTACTACCAGCAACCAGCCCTACAACCATCAACCAGCCCTACTACCATCAACCAGCCCTACTACCATCAACCAGCCCAACCAGCTCACCCAGTGCTACTACCATCAATCAGCCCTACTATCAACAAGCCCAACCAGTCCAACTTCCATCAACCAGCCCTACTACCATCAACCAGCCCTACTTCCATCAACCAGCCCTACTACCATCAACCAGCCCTACTACTATCAACCAGCCCTACTACCATAAACCAACCTGACTACCACCAACCAGCCCAACCAGCCCTACAACCACCAACCAGCCCTACTACCATCAACCAGCCCTACTACCATCAACCAGCCCTACTACCATCGACCATCCCTACTACCACCAACCAGCCCTACTACCATCAACCAGCCCAACCAGCCCTACTACCATTAAACAGCCCTACTACCATCAACCAGCCCTACTACTATCAACCAGCCCTACTACCATAAACCAGCCCGACTACCACTAACCAGCCCTACTGCAACCAACTATCCCTACTACCGTCAACCAGCCCTACTACCACCAACCAGCCCTACTACCACCAACCAGCCCAACTACCATCAACTAACCCTACTACCATCAACCAGCCCTACTTCCATCAACCAGCCCTACTACCATCAACCAGCCCAACCAGCCCTACTACCATCAACCAGTCCAACTACCATCAACAAGCCCTACTTCCATCAACCAGCCGTACTACCACACACAAGCCCTACTAACACCAACCATCCCTACTACCATCAACCAGCCCTACTACCATCAACCAGTCCAACTACCATCAACCAGCAACACTACCACCAACCAGCCCAACCAGCCCTGCTACCATCAACCAGCCAAACTACCACCAACCTGCCCTACTACCATCAACCAGCCCTACTACCACCAACCAGCCCAACCAGCCCTGCTACCATCAACCAGCCAAACTACCACCAACCTGCCCTACTACCACCAACCAGCCCTACCAGCCCTAATACCATCAACCAGCCCTACTACCACCAACCAACCCTACTACCATCAACCAGCCCTACTACCATCAACCATCCCTACTACCACCAACCAGCCCTACTACCATCAACCAGCCCAACCAGCCCTACTACCATTAAACAGCCCTACTACCATCAACCAGCCCTACTACTATCAACCAGCCCTACTACCATAAACCAACCTGACTACCACCAACCAGCCCAACCAGCCCTACAACCACCAACCAGCCCTACTACCATCAACCAGCCCTACTACCATCAACCAGCCCTACTACCATCGACCATCCCTACTACCACCAACCAGCCCTACTACCATCAACCAGCCCAACCAGCCCTACTACCATTAAACAGCCCTACTACCATCAACCAGCCCTACTACTATCAACCAGCCCTACTACCATAAACCAGCCCGACTACCACTAACCAGCCCTACTGCAACCAACTATCCCTACTACCGTCAACCAGCCCTACTACCACCAACCAGCCCTACTACCACCAACCAGCCCAACTACCATCAACTAACCCTACTACCATCAACCAGCCTGACTACCACCAACCAGCCCTACTTCCATCAACCAGCCCAACCAGCCCTACTACCATCAACCAGCCCTACTACCACCAACCAACCCTACTACCATCAACCAGCCGTACTACCATCAACCAGCCCTACTACCATCAACCAGCCCTACTACCATCAACCAGCCCAACCAGCCCTACTACCTCCAACCAGCCCTACTACCATCAACCAGCCCAACCAGCCCTACTACCATCAACCAGCCCTACTACCATCAAACAGCGCTACTACCATCAACCAGCCCTACTACCATCAACCAGCCCTACTACCATCAACCAGCCCAACCAGCCCTACTACCATCAACCAGTCCAACTACCATCAACCAGCCCTACTACCACCAACCAGCCCAACCAGCCCTGCTACCATCAACCAGCCAAACTACCACCAACCTGCCCTACTACCATCAACCAGCCCTACTACCACTAACCAGCCCAACCAGCCCTGCTACCATCAACCAGCCCTACTACCACCAACCAGCCCTACCAGCCCTACTACCATCAACCATCCCTACTACCACCAACCAGCCCTACTACCATCAACCAGCCCAACCAGCCCTACTACCATTAAACAGCCCTACTACCATCAACCAGCCCTACTACTATCAACCAGCCCTACTACCATAAACCAGCCCGACTACCACCAACCAGCCCAACCAGCCCTACAACCACCAACCAGCCCTACTACCATCAACCAGCCCTACTACCATCAACCAGCCCTACTACCATCAACCATCCCTACTACCACCAACCAGCCCTACTACCATCAACCAGCCCAACCAGCCCTACTACCATTAAACAGCACGACTACCACCAACCAGCCCTACTGCCACCAACTAGCCCTACTACCGCCAACCAGCCCTACTACCACCAACCAGCCCTACTACCACCAACCAGCCCAACTACCATCAACTAACCCTACTACCATCAACCAGCCTGACTACCACCAACCAGCCCTACTTCCATCAACCAGCCCAACCAGCCCTACTACCATCAACCAGCCCTACTACCACCAACCAACCCTACTACCATCAACCAGCTGTACTACCATCAACCAGCCCTACTACCATCAACCAGCCCTACTACCATCAACCAGCCCTACTACCATCAACCAGCCCAACCAGCCCTACTACCTCCAACCAGCCCTACTACCATCAACCAGCCCAACCAGCCCTACTACCATCAACCAGCCCTACTACCATCAACCAGCCCTACTGCCACCAACTAGCCCTACTACCGCCAACCAGCCCTACTACCACCAACCAGCCCTACTACCACCAACCAGCCCAACTACCATCAACTAACCCTACTACCATCAACCAGCCTGACTACCACCAACCAGCCCTACTTCCATCAACCAGCCCAACCAGCCCTACTACCATCAACCAGCCCTACTACCACCAACCAACCCTACTACCATCAACCAGCTGTACTACCATCAACCAGCCCTACTACCATCAACCAGCCCTACTACCATCAACCAGCCCAACCAGCCCTACTACCTCCAACCAGCCCTACTACCATCAACCAGCCCAACCAGCCCTACTACCACCAACCAGCCCTACTACCATCAACCAGCGCTACTACCATCAACCAGCCCTACTACCATCAACCAGCCCTACTACCACCAACCAGCCTTACTACCATCAACCAGCCCTAGAAACAAAAACCAGCCCTACTACCATCAACCAGCCCAACCAGCCCTACTACCATCAACCAGCCCTACTACCACCAACCAACCCTACTACCATCAACCAGCCGTACTACCATCAACCAGCCCTACTACCACCAACCAGCCTTACTACCATCAACCAGCCCTAGAAACAAAAACCAGCCCTACTACCATCAACCAGCCCAACCAGCCCTACTACCACCAACCAGCCCAACCCATGATCTGACCCCAGCAACCCATGATCTGGCCCCAGCAACCCATGTCTTGTTTTTTCCCCTGCAACAAATGTCTGATCCCAGCAACCCATGTTCTGTCCCCTGCAACCCATGTTCTGTCCCCAGCAACCCATGTTCTGTCCCCAGCAACCCATGTTCTGTCCCCAGCAACCCATGATCTGTCCCCAGCAACCCATGATATGTCCCCAGCAACCCATGTTCGGTCCCCAGCAACCCATGATCTGTCTGCAGCAACCCATGATCTGCCCCCAGCAACCCATGTTCTGTCCCCAGCAACCCATGTTATGTCCCCAGCAACCCATGTTCTGTCCCCAGCAACCCATGTCCTGTCCCCAGCAACCCATGTCCTGTCCCCAGCAACCCATGTCCTGTCCCCTTGCAACGCATGTCTGATCCCAGCTACCCATGTTATGTCCCCAGCAACCCATGTCCTGGCCCCAGCATCCCATGTCCTGTCCCCTGCAACCCATGATCTGTCCCCAGCAACCCATGGTCTGTCCCATGCAATTCTGACTGTGTTTTCGAGAATAAAAGAGAAACTGTTTGTGTGTTGAGGGTAGAATCAGTTCTCCAGCTCCGTAAGGCTTACAGTGAAGATTAGACCTTTATTGAGGAAATTCCAGGTCGGCTTACGGCCACACGTCCCTTCAGTGTCCTACCGGGAGTGATTATTGACCACGGTCACACACTCACACACACACACATACACACATACGCACACACACACGCACACACGCACACACACACACACACACACACACACACACACACACACACACACACACACACACACACACACACACACACACACACACACACACACACACACACACACACACACACACACACACCCAGCTGTGACAGTGATGACGCGTGTTCGGATTGGATAATCCTTCCTGGTCTGCTAGGTTCAAACACGGGTTCAAACACAGGTTCAACCCTGGTCCTGGCCAACTACAGTTCAACTACAGGTTCAACCCTTGTCCTGGTCCTCAACATTACAGGTCTCATTAGCCCACTAGTTACCAAACCTGGTCCTGGACAACTACAGGTCTCATTAGCCCACTAGTCTCCAACCCTGGTCCTGGTCAAGTACAGGTCTCATTAGCCCACTAGTCTCCAACCCTGGTCCTGGTCCTGGACAACTACAGGTCTCATTGGCCCACTAGTTACCAACCCTGGTCCTGAATAAATACAGGTCTCATTAGCCCACCAGTTACCAACCCTGGTCCTGAACAACTACAGGTCTCATTAGCCCACTAGTCTCCAACCCTGGTCCTGGTCAACTACAGGTCTAATTTGCCCACTAGTCACCAACCCTGGTCCTGGTCCTGAACAACTACAGGTCTCATTAGCCCACTAGTTACCAACCCTGGTCCTGAACAACTCAGGTCTAACTGGCCCACTAGTTACCAACCCTGGTCCTGGTCAACTACAGTTCTCGTTAGCCCACTAGTCACCAACCCTGGTCCTGGTCCTGGACAACTACAGGTCTCATTAGCCCACTGGTCTCCAACCCTGGTCCTGGACAACTACAGGTCTCATTGGCCCACTAGTCTCCAACCCTGGTCCTGGTCCTGAACAACTACAGGTCTCATTAGCCCACTAGTTACCAACCCTAGTCCTGGCCAACTTCAGTTCAACTACAGGTTCAACCCTTATCCTGGTCCTGAACATTACAGGTCTCATTAGCCCACTAGTTACCAAACCTGGTCCTGGACAACTACAGGTCTCATTAGGTCACTAGTCTCCAACCCTGGTCCTGGAAAACAACAGGTCTCATTAGCCCACTAGTCTCCAACCCTGGTCCTGGACAACTACAGGTCTCATTAGCCCACTAGTCACCAACCCTGGTCCTGGACAACTACAGGTCTCATTGGCCCACTAGTCACCAACTGTGGTCCTGGTCCTGGTCAACTACAGGTCTCACTAGCCCACGAGTCACCAACCCTGGTCCTGGACAACTACAGGTCTCATTATCCCACTAGTCACCAACCCTGGTCCTGGTCCTGGTCAACTACAGGTCTCATTGGCCCACTAGTCTACAACCCTGGTCCTGGTCAACTACAGGTCTCATTAGCCCACTAGTCTCCAACCCTGGTCCTGGTCCTGGACACCTACAGGTCTCATTGGCCCACTAGTTACCAACCCTGGTCCTGAACATATACAGGTCTCATTAGCCCACCAGTTACCAACCCTGGTCCTGAACAACTACAGGTCTCATTAGCCCACTAGTCTCCAACCCTGGTCCTGGTCCTGAACAACTACAGGTCTCATTAGCCCACTAGTTACCAACCCTGGTCCTGAACAACTACAGGTCTCATTAGCCTACTAGTCTCCAACCCTGCTCCTGGACAACTACAGTTCTCGTCAACCCACTAGTCACCAACCCTGGTCCTGGTCCTGGACAACTACAGTTCTCATTAGCCAACTAGTCTCCAACCCTGGTCCTGACAACTACAGGTCTCATTGGCCCACTGGTCTCAACCCTGGTCCTGGACAACTACAGGTCTCATTGGCCCACTAGTCTCAACCCTGGTCCTATACAACTACAGGTCTGAGTAGCCAACTAGTCTCCAACCCTGGTCCTGGACAACTACAGGTCTCATTGGCCCACTAGTTACCAACCCTGGTCCTGGACAACTACAGGTCTCATTGGCCCACTAGTCTCCAACCCTGGTCCTGGACAACTACAGGTCTCATTAGCCCACTAGTCTCCAACCCTGGTCCTGGACAACTACAGGTCTCATTGGCCCACTAGTCTCCAACCCTGGTCCTGGTCCTGGACAACTACAGGTCTGATTAGCCTACTAGTCTCCAACCCTGTGTCCTAGTCCTTGTAAACTACAGGTCTCCTTAGCCCACTAGTTACCAACCCTGGTCCTGGTCAACTACAGGTCTCATTAGCCCACTAGTCTATAACCCTGGTCCTGGTCAAGTACAGGTCTCATTAGCCCACTAGTCTCCAACCCTGGTCCTGGTCCTTGACAACTACAGGTCTCATTGGCCCACTAGTTACCAACCCTGGTCCTGACAACTACAGGTCTCAGTAGCCAACTAGTCTCCAACCCTGGTCCTGGACAACTACAGGTCTCATTGGCTCACTAGTCTCCAACCCTGGTCCTGGACAACTACAGGTCTCATTAGCCCACTAGTCTCCAACCCTGGTCCTGGACAACTACAGGTCTCATTGGCCCACTAGTCTCCAACCCTGGTCCTGGTCCTGGACAACTACAGGTCTCATTGGCCCACTAGTCTCAACCCTGGTCCTGGACAACTACAGGTCTCATTGGCCCACTTGTCTCAACCCTGGTCCTATACAACTACAGGCTCTGCAGACTATTCTTCCAGCCCACCACTAACAGACCTGATTCAGCTAATCAGAGTCTTCTTGATGTTATCTGAATGAGGTGTGTTAGTGTTGGGCTGGAACTAAACCATGCATCCTGCAGCTCTCCAGGACCAGGCTTTGAAACTGTTCTGAGGTTTCAGTAGTATAATTCAACCAGTCTGGGTGACTGTTCTGAGGTATCAGTTGTAGTATTCAACGAGGCTGGGTGACTGTTCTGAGGTATCAGTTGTATTATTCAACCAGGCTGGGTGACTGTTCTGATGTTTCAGTTGTAGTATTGCATAAAAACCACTAGGGGGCAGACTTGTTCCAGATCAGTAACACAACCCCTAGCTCCTATCACATCATGTATTAAGCTGTTCTCATCCTCAACAGCCTCCCTCCTCTCTCCAGACACAGCCCCTAGCTCCTATCATATCATGTAGTAAGCTGTTCTCATCCTCAACAGCCTCCCTCCTCTCTCCAGACACAACCCCTAGCTCCTATCATATCATGTAGTAAGCTGTTCTCCTCCTCAACAGCCTCCCTCCTCTCTCCAGACACAACCCCTAGCTCATATCATATCATGTAGTAAGCTGTTCTCATCCTCAACAGCCTCCCTCCTCTCTCCAGACACAACCCCTAGCTCCTATCATATCATGTAGTAAGCTGTTCTCCTCCTCAACAGCCTCCCTCCTCTCTCCAGACACAACCCCTAGCTCCTATCATATCATGTAGTAAGCTGTTCTCATCCTAAACAGCCTCCCTCCTCTCTCCAGACACAACCCCTAGCTCCTATCATATCATGTAATAAGCTGTTCTCATGTTTAACAGCCTCCCTCCTCTCTCCAGTCACAACCCCTAGCTTATATAGAGCTAGATGTTCCTCATCTAGATCATCCACCTGGATATGGAGCTAGACGTTCCTCAACTAGATCATCCACCGTGTATATAGAGCTAGACGTTCCCCAACTAGATCACCCACCGTGTATATAGAGCTAGACGTTCCTCAACTAGATCATCCACCGTGTATATAGAGCTAGACGTTCCCCAACTAGATCACCCACCGTGTATATAGAGCTAGACGTTCCTCATCTAGATCACCTACCGTGTATATAGAGCTAGACGTTCCTCAACTAGATCATCCACCTGGATTCAGCCACTGACTACTGTGACATAGAGGGTGTAGGGAAGTCTTCTCCTCCATCTCCTTCAGTCACTGACTACTATGACATAGAGGGTGTAGGGAAGTCTTCTCCTCCATCTCCTTCAGTCACTGACTATGACTTGTAGGAATCAGTTGTCGTGGAAATTTCCTCTATTTACCAAATCATGGGAGCAAACCACACACACACGTCAGAGTTAGTTATAAAAGTACATCTTTAATTATATGAGCTCTTATCACAATCCTGTGACTCTCAGATAAATTCAGTGTCTCCCCAGTGAATTTTCTGAGAGTCCCCTTACAATGCAACTGAGTTCCTTTAATAGCAAAGACACACATAGTCAGACCGCATAGACATAACTCATCGTTCAGCTTTGTCTCCTTTCCCAAACCTCAGAACCATAAACCAAATCCTCGATATCAACAGGCATATATCAAATTGTCATTTAGATACAACCACTCTTAAATACAAACTCCTGGACAAACTCACAGATAGGAGACTGACCCTACAGGTCAACAAAGAGGGAGCATAGAATGATTCCAGACACTGCAACCCCTCCTTTCCCCACTGGGAAAGGTAAGGAGTAAAAGATATGTTTACACATGATGACACTTTGACCTCTCATCGGCCCAGGCAACTTAGTTTTGACAGAACAGATAACTGCAACCTCACATCAGAATTACACAAAAATACCATTCTCATGCGAAGTAACTTACACACATTAGATGAATATTAAACATCTTACAAATGTTACCAACATATTCTGATAATTCCACGACATTCCCCTCTCAAGGGACTAAGTTCCTTCTGAAGAATCAGAATATTAATTACATACTCAATATTTAAAAATTCAAATCCCCTTAATGTCAAATACCTTAGCTTATATGTAAACTTTCTCCCTTCTGAAACTAAGTTTACAACCTTTATTCTACAAGACAACCTTGCACATGTTTTAATAACACAGAATAATCCAATAAAAACATAACATATTTATGCTCTTTCAGTTACATGAGAACCAGTGTCTAAACACAGGCCTCCTCACAACATATAGGACAGACATCCCTCTAAGTACTCATGCTCAGAAATATACTCAGGAATAGAGAATAGGGCAGTGAAATCATTAATATTACAAATCATAAGTAACAACCCAACTATTTATCCAACCAATATTTAGAATAGCATTCCTCAGTGAATCAAATTAGTCTTATCACTCAAAGTAAAAACCTCAATTTAACACACATCAATATTAGCAGATTTACATTCAGTATAATTATCCCATAATTCTACTACTAACTTGTTTAATCATGATTATAATACAGATCAGTATCTCAATGCATTCTTAATCTAAATTACTAATTTACATGGTGTAGACCTCTTCAATCAATCTCATACCACAAAATTATAAACAATTTTAATGGCACAGTTTGATTAAACCCCCTTTACACAGGCACGGCATCTTCTGGCATCTTCGTTTTTCTTCAGATAGCTTTACAGTTCAAAATGGACGGCCCATGATAATGTCCCAATTTCAATGTCTCATCTTTACCACTCATGTCTTGTCCATTCGTCAACCAATATACCAGCATCATAAGAAAATGTTAGAACAGATCTCTCTCCATGATCCAAGTGGACTCATCACAGTATGACAGAACCATGAAAGAAAAGCAGTTGATAGCTTAGATCTGATAAAGTACACCAATTTCTGGCTCTTTTCTCTCGGTAGAAGTGGTTTGGAAAGCCTCCTTCAATGCCTTTGTCTCTCTTCTTCAGCCAGGTAGAGGGGGTTTTGAGGTACACACACCATTCGATCCAAATGATCTCTTCCATGCATTAAGATACCGTCTGATGTCACTTTTCATGATAACCTCGAAAGAACAGATCAGAACAACAGTTTAGTTCAGTTCATTAACTACATGATAAATTATTACTTTTACCAATCTTAATTCTTAACACAAATATCTAAACATATTTCACAGAGAATATCAAAACATTCTATTGAAACTATTCTTTCAAATTGGTTTATACTCCCCATCTCACTGTCAACTCCATCGTAGAGCCAAGGATCAAGAAATTAGACCTATATCTCTCGGGAATAGAACAAAACAAACACAACAAATACAATACACTCAACAATACAATACACTCATTCACATATCACTTAAATTGTATAACTTTAATTCAAACACTTAAATTGTATAACTTCAATTCAAACCCTCAAACTGAATCCTCCCCCATGTTTTACACACATCTCTCCGTATGAGAGCAATGTAAAACAAAACTGAAAACAAATGTAAAACAACATTTCATTTCTAATCCTAATCAAATTAAAATCACTAAACTGAAAAAAACTCCACAAAGAAAAATTATTTAACCCCTCTGGTCATAGGAAAATAGACTTAAAGCAGCATACCCTTAGTAAAAAACAATGCCCTACTCCCTCTTCACACTGGTCCCAATTACACAAATTATTTTGAAAGCAGTATTACAAATGACCATAATTTCATTATCCAAATGGCTTTCCAATGCGGGTGATCAAGCCACAACGGAAAGTCATCAGAAGGTCATAGGTCATACACAACCCTTCAAAGCAGTGATTTGCACTATATGAAACAATTTGCAAACAATAATCAACTAGTTCCAACCATTTTCGTATTTCCATGTTCCCAGAACATTCCTTTATCAAAAGAATTTGCGCGTGTAATGAAAAGTCAGAAAATAAAATAAAAGTGCCCCTATAATACCTTTGCACTACAACAAAAAACTTCCCGGCCCCCTCCAATGTGGTAGTTTATGGCCTCCCTTCACTCACTCTCCCCAAGAGTATCTTCCCTGGACACACTCCAGAAAAGAGACAGTGAAATATAAATTTTCCTGGAGAAAACACAAAAACACTTATTATTCATTTACACTACATCGATTCAAAAACTCAAACGTGAAACTATAAACCAAACCTAACGATAATTCCACTGTACCTCAAATCATTAATCATAAGTTTTAATCAAATCAATGTATATGTAT
Organism: Oncorhynchus kisutch; assembly: GCF_002021735.2. Classification (NCBI taxonomy): domain Eukaryota; kingdom Metazoa; phylum Chordata; class Actinopteri; order Salmoniformes; family Salmonidae; genus Oncorhynchus; species Oncorhynchus kisutch. The sequence goes on along the minus strand of NW_022263472.1, from coordinate 14,188 downwards.
GATACAATGTTTAATTAAGTTAAATCAATTCCAAAAAAAACCTCTTAATCAGCAACCTAATCATTTCAATCTGTTGATATACATTTTGTAAAAACCAATCCTGATTTTTTAAAAACAAATCTAAAATCCTTCAAAAGTCGGTGCTGTCTCATCATCGTAAAAATACAAAAACGTATTTTTATTTGTTTCCCACTGACATCCATTAATGATCTTCCTTTAGTCTGTACAGGGTCTGAAATTCTAATGTATGCAGATGATACATTGATAAATTCATGCAAATAACAAACTACACAAGAACTCACTACTATAATGATTCAGATGACAAAATTGCTCAGAGACTCATGTGTACATCTCAATAAAATAAAACACAGTCTGCATGTTCCTCCAAAAAAACAACTACTACTAAAAAGTTCCTGGTGGTATCTGATTTTAAGTGCCAAGGCATCATACTTGATTCCAACCTCTCTTTTAAAAAGCAAATTATAAAGGAACTCAAATACAAAATTCAACCTAGCTAATTTCCCAAAACATATGAAATTGTTTTGACTATTGAGGTAACAACACTATAATTTAAAGCTATGATACTCCCCCACTTAACATACTAGTTTACTAGTTTGGCCCAAGCTTGCTTTTCAACATTCATACCCATTCAGTCTTCTGTCAACAGGTTGGCGTACTATTCAATCCAGCAATCATCTTTAATGACCTGACATTGTTCCACATAATGGAAACACACCATAACGTTAGACTACATGAACTTTCCTGCTCAAATTAGCTGGTGTTACTTAAAAAATCAAACCAAGAATCAATAACCATCAGAATCTATCCTTACGATGTTTTATGATTCAGACATCCAGTCTCCCAATTCTCATAGCCTAATACAGTAAATACTAACGCCACACATCTATGATGCCCACCTAGCGAATCAGCTGCTAGAAATACAGAAAATAAATGTACCTGAACAACGGTCAAAACAATTAGAGTAAGGTTATTGTATATTCAAACTAATAACCAAATTTACGTTATTCTACAACAATCTACCTGCCTCCAGCAACTTTCCCTGACAATTAGTAGCCAACATAACAACTCACTCTCTTCCTATATCTCTCAACTAAACTTTCCTACCTCTTTTTCCCCCAGTGGGCAAAAATATAACCCCTCTCATTTCAACGTTTTTCCCTTACCTCTATCGTAAGATTAAAACCCAACTTTATAACTTCCTCTTCTTCTGCTCTCCACACTTATGAAATTGTATCCTTCTTCTTTAAAAATAACAAACGCAGCGCTAAAATCATAACATGCGTCAGTCAATCTATAAGAATGAAAAGCACTTCGGTAACCACTTTCCATTGCCATTCTCTCCCCGCTATTATTCAGAATTTCTTTAACTTAGGTAACTGTCTTCTCTATTGACACAGTAATTTAAATACGACCCAATTCTCAAGACATTATTCCAGCAGATCATTTAGTGAACAGACATCGTCTTGCATCAGAATTCGCTTCGTTATTATTTTAAATTGAATTAGTCAATTTAACCTAAACAATCTATTGAAAACGTTCAATTTATCTCTTATACAAACACTAGCGACCAGAACTTTCCAGAACATTCAAACAGATTATTTACAATCAAAAACTCTAAATTCAGCCAGATTCCAAAGTTTCTTATCTTTTATCCTTTTCACCACCTAGTCCTCTCCTGTTGTATAAAAGGAGGACTTGTGTTGGTGGTTGTTGTGGGTGATGGTGATTGTTGTTGTTGTTCTTGTCATTGTTTTTGTTGTTGCTGCTGGATACTTGAGTGATGTTTGGATAAGTTGATTGTTACCTTTTTACAAACACGCGATTATATGCACTGATCATAAAAAACATTAAGAACACCTTCCTAATATTGAGTTGCATTGTACAAAACATTAAGAACACCTTCCTAATATTGAGTTGCATTGTACAAAACATTAAGAACACCTTAATATTGAGTTGCATTGCACAAAACATTAAGAACACCTTAATATTGAGTTGCATTTCTACTAGAATCTTGATCGACCAAGAGGAGTCTTTTCTTTCGACCAATAAATTTGACACATATAGACACACACTATGTGTTTTAACAAAATTGACTAGATGTATTGAACTTGTCTGATGCTTTAAGCACGCTGTTTGATTAAATAATTAAGATACGCAAATGACTCAAGAGGGAGCCAGAGATCAAGATAACCTAACTAGAAGAGAAAAGCCTGTTCCAGACCCTCCTGCTGCTGCTGCTGGTCATCACAGATTCTCAGGTTACCCTCCTCCTCCTGCTGCTGGCCATCACAGATTCTCAGGTTACTCTCCTGCTGCTGGTCATCACAGATTCTCAGGTTACCCTCCTGCTGCTGCTGGCCATCACAGATTCTCAGGTTACCCTCCTGCTGCTGCTGCTGCTGGTCATCACAGATTCTCAGGTTACCCTCCTGCTGCTGCTGCTGGCCATCACAGATTCTCAGGTTACCCTCCCCCCACTGCTACTGGCCATCACAGATTCTCAGGTTACCCTCCTCCTCCTCCTCCTGCTGCTGGCCATCACAGATTCTCAGGTTACCCTCCTCCTCCTCCCACTGCTGCTGGGCATCACAGATTCTCAGGTTACACTCCTCCTCCTCCTGCTGCTGCTGGCCATCACAGATTCTCAGGTTACCCTCCTCCTCCTCCCCCTGCTGCTGGCCATCACAGATTCTCAGGTTACCATCCTCCTCCTCCCACTGCTGCTGGCCATCACAGATTCTCAGGTTACCCTCCTCCTCCTCCTCCCACTGCTGGCCATCACAGATTCTCAGGTGATCCTCCTCCTCCTCCCACTGCTGCTGGCCATCACAGATTCTCAGGTGATCCTCCTCCTCCTCCCACTGCTGCTGGCCATCACAGATTCTCAGGTTACCCTCCTCCTCCTCCCACTGCTGCTGGCCATCACAGATTCTCAGGTTACCCTCTTCCTCCCTTTGCTGCTGGCCATCACAGATTCTCAGGTTACCCTCCTCCTCCAATTGCTGCTGCTGGCCATCACAGATTCTCAAGTTACCCTATTCCTCCCACTGCTGCGGCCATCACAGATTCTCAGGTTACCCTCCCCCTCCTCCTCCCACTGCTGCTGGCCATCACAGATTCTCAGGTTACCCTCCTCCTCCTCCTGCTGCTGGCCATCACATATTCTCAGGTTACCCTCCTCCTCCTCCTGCTGCTTCTGCAGGCCATCACAGATTCTCAGGTTACCATCCTCCTCCTCCTGCTGCTTCTGCAGGCCATCACATATTCTCAGGTTACCCTCCTCCTCCTCCTCCCACTGCTGCTGGCCATCACATATTCTCAGGTTACCCTCCTCCTCCTCCCACTGCTGCTGGCCATCACAGATACTCAGGTTACCCTCCTCCTCCTCCTGCTGCTGGCCATCACAGATTCTCAGGTTACCCTCCTCCTCCCACTGCTGCTGGCCATCACAGATTCTCAGGCTACCCTCCCCCTCCTCCTCCTGCTACTGCTGCTGGCCATCACAGATTCTCAGGTTACCCTTCTCCTCCTCCCACTGCTGCTGGCCATCACAGATTCTCAGGTTACCCTCCTCCTCCTCCTGCTACTGCTGCTGGCCATCACAGATTCCCAGGTTACCCTCCTCCTCCTCCTCCCACTGCTGCTGGCCATCACAGATTCTCAGGTTACCCTCCTCCTCCTCGCACTGCTGGCTATCACAGATTCTCAGGTTACCCTCCTCCTCCTCCTCCCTCTGCTGCTGGCCATCACAAATTCTCAGGTTACCCTCCTCCTCCTCCTCCCTCTGCTGCTGGCCATCACAGATTCTCAGGTTACCCTCCTCCTCCTCCTCCCTCTGCTGCTGGCCATCACAGATTCTCAGGTTACCCTCCTCCTCCTCCCTCTGCTGCTGTCCATCACAGATTCTCAGGTTACCCTCCTCCTCCTCGCACTGCTGGCCATCACAGATTCTCAGGTTACCCTCCTCCTCCTCCCTCTGCTGCTGGCCATCACAGATTCTCAGGTTACCCTCCTCCTCCTCCTCCCTCTGCTGCTGGCCATCACAGATTCTCAGGTTACCCTCCTCCTCCTCCTCCCTCTGCTGCTGGCCATCACAGATTCTCAGGTTACCCTCCTCCTCCTCCTCCCTCTGCTGCTGTCCATCACAGATTCTCAGGTTACCGTCCTCCTCCTCCCACTGCTGGCCATCACAGATTCTCAGGTTACCCTCCTCCTCCTCCTCCCTCTGCTGCTGGCCATCACATATTCTCAGGTTACCCTCCTCCCTCTGCTGCTGGCCATCACAGATTCTCAGGTTACCATCCTCCTCCTCCTCCCTCTGCTGCTGGCCATCAAAGATTCTCAGGTTACCCTCCTCCTCCTGCTGCTGGCCATCACAGATTCTCAGGTTACTTCCTCCTCCTCCTCCCACTGCTGCTGGCCATCACAGATTCTCAGGCTACCCTCCTCCTCCTCCTCCTCCTCCTGCTACTGCTGCTGGCCATCACAGATTCTCAGGTTACCCTTCTCCTCCTCCCACTGCTGCTGGCCATCACAGATACTCAGGTTACCCTCCTCCTCCCCCTCCTGCTGGCCATCACAGATTCTCAGGTTACCCTCCTCCTCCTCCCACTGCTGCTGGCCATCACAGATTCTCAGGTTACCCTCCTCCTCCTCCTGCTACTGCTGCTGGCCATCACAGATTCTCAGGTTACCCTCCTCCTCCTCGCACTGCTGGCCATCACAGATTCTCAGGTTACCCTCCTCCTCCTCCCTCTGCTGCTGGCCATCACAGATTCTCAGGTTACCCTCCTCCTCCTCCTCCTCCCTCTGCTGCTGGCCATCACAGATTCTCAGGTTACCCTCCTCCTCCTCCTCCCTCTGCTGCTGGCCATCACAGATTCTCAGGTTACCCTCCTCCTCCTCCCACTGCTGGCCATCACAGATTCTCAGGTTACCCTCCTCCTCCTCCTCCCTCTGCTGCTGGCCATCACAGATTCTCAGGTTACCCTCCTCCCTCTGCTGCTGGCCATCACAGATTCTCAGGTTACCATCCTCCTCCTCCTCCCTCTGCTGCTGGCCATCACAGATTCTCAGGTTACCCTCCTCCCTCTGCTGCTGGCCATCACAGATTCTCAGGTTACCATCCTCCTCCTCCTCCCTCTGCTGCTGGCCATCACAGATTCTCAGGTTACCCTCCTCCTCCCGCTGCCTCTGCTGGCCATCACAGATTCTCAGGTTACCCTACTCCTCCTGCTGCTGCTGCTGCTGGCCATCACATATTCTCAGGTTACCCTCCTCCTCCCATTGCTGCTGGCCATCACAGATTCTCAGGTTACCCTCCTCCTCCCTCTGCTGCTGGCCATCACAGATTCTCAGGTTACCCTCCTCCTCCTCCTCCCTCTGCTGCTGGCCATCACAGATTCTCAGGTTACCCTCCTCCTCCTCCCTCTGCTGCTGTCCATCACAGATTCTCAGGTTACCCTCCTCCTCCTCGCACTGCTGGCCATCACAGATTCTCAGGTTACCCTCCTCCTCCTCCCTCTGCTGCTGGCCATCACAGATTCTCAGGTTACCCTCCTCCTCCTCCTCCCTCTGCTGCTGGCCATCACAGATTCTCAGGTTACCCTCCTCCTCCTCCTCCCTCTGCTGCTGGCCATCACAGATTCTCAGGTTACCCTCCTCCTCCTCCTCCCTCTGCTGCTGTCCATCACAGATTCTCAGGTTACCGTCCTCCTCCTCCCACTGCTGGCCATCACAGATTCTCAGGTTACCCTCCTCCTCCTCCTCCCTCTGCTGCTGGCCATCACAGATTCTCAGGTTACCCTCCTCCCTCTGCTGCTGGCCATCACAGATTCTCAGGTTACCATCCTCCTCCTCCTCCCTCTGCTGCTGGCCATCAAAGATTCTCAGGTTACCCTCCTCCTCCTGCTGCTGGCCATCACAGATTCTCAGGTTACTTCCTCCTCCTCCTCCCACTGCTGCTGGCCATCACAGATTCTCAGGCTACCCTCCTCCTCCTCCTCCTCCTCCTGCTACTGCTGCTGGCCATCACAGATTCTCAGGTTACCCTTCTCCTCCTCCCACTGCTGCTGGCCATCACAGATACTCAGGTTACCCTCCTCCTCCCCCTCCTGCTGGCCATCACAGATTCTCAGGTTACCCTCCTCCTCCTCCCACTGCTGCTGGCCATCACAGATTCTCAGGTTACCCTCCTCCTCCTCCTGCTACTGCTGCTGGCCATCACAGATTCTCAGGTTACCCTCCTCCTCCTCGCACTGCTGGCCATCACAGATTCTCAGGTTACCCTCCTCCTCCTCCCTCTGCTGCTGGCCATCACAGATTCTCAGGTTACCCTCCTCCTCCTCCTCCTCCCTCTGCTGCTGGCCATCACAGATTCTCAGGTTACCCTCCTCCTCCTCCTCCCTCTGCTGCTGGCCATCACAGATTCTCAGGTTACCCTCCTCCTCCTCCCACTGCTGGCCATCACAGATTCTCAGGTTACCCTCCTCCTCCTCCTCCCTCTGCTGCTGGCCATCACAGATTCTCAGGTTACCCTCCTCCCTCTGCTGCTGGCCATCACATATTCTCAGGTTACCATCCTCCTCCTCCTCCCTCTGCTGCTGGCCATCACAGATTCTCAGGTTACCCTCCTCCCTCTGCTGCTGGCCATCACAGATTCTCAGGTTACCATCCTCCTCCTCCTCCCTCTGCTGCTGGCCATCACAGATTCTCAGGTTACCCTCCTCCTCCCGCTGCCTCTGCTGGCCATCACAGATTCTCAGGTTACCCTACTCCTCCTGCTGCTGCTGCTGCTGGCCATCACATATTCTCAGGTTACCCTCCTCCTCCCATTGCTGCTGGCCATCACAGATTCTCAGGTTACCCTCCTCCTCCTCCCACTGCTGGCCGTCACAGATTCTCAGGTTACCCTCGCCTCCTCCTCCCTCTGCTGCTGGCCATCACAGATTCTCAGGTTACCCTCCTCCTCCCTCTGCTGCTGGCCATCACAGATTCTCAGGTTACCCTCCTCCTCCCGCTGCTGCTGCTGGCCATCACAGATTCTCCGGTGACCCTCCTGAAGTTGCCGGTAATAGGCTATACCAAGGGTCGGCAACCTTTTCCATTTGGAGTGCCAGTTTAGCTTTCCATATCTACCAGTCCGTGTGCAAGTTATGATTTTTATTAACAGTCTAATTTCATTCATTGTCTGTGATTAATAAAAATTCTATCTAAATTAAAATTATACAAATAACGTTCATTGCCAACTATGTAAGAATAGCCTAAAGTCAACATATAAAAACATTGCAGCCTGCTGTTAGAAAATATCCTGATAAAAATAAACATCCTATAAATCACATTGGGTACGCATGGCCTGTCTACAACGAACTGGAAACATTGGGTACGCATGGCCTGTCTACAATGAACTGGAAACATTGGGTACGCATGGCCTGTCTACAACGAACTGGAAACATTGGCTACGCATGGCCTGTCTACAACGAACTGGAAACATTGGGTACGCATGGCCTGTCTACAACGAACTGGAAACATTGGCTACGCATGGCCTGTCTACAACGAACTGGAAACATTGGGTACGCATGGCCTGTCTACAACGAACTGGAAACATTGGCTACGCATGGCCTGTCTACAACGAACTGGAAACATTGGGTACGCATGGCCTGTCTACAACGAACTGGAAACATTGGGTACGCATGGCCTGTCTACAACGAACTGGAAACATTGGGTACGCATGGCCTGTCTACAACGAACTGGAAACATTGGGTACGCATGGCCTGTCTACAACGAACTGGAAACATTGGCTACGCATGGCCTGTCTACAACGAACTGGAAACATTGGGTACGCATGGCCTGTCTACAACGAACTGGAAACATTGGCTACGCATGGCCTGTCTACAACGAACTGGAAACATTGGCTACGCATGGCCTGTCTACAACGAACTGGAAACATTGGGTACGCATGGCCTGTCTACAACGAACTGGAAACATTGGGTACGCATGGCCTGTCTACAACGAACTGGAAACATTGGCTACGCATGGCCTGTCTACAATGAACTGGAAACATTGGCTACGCATGGCCTGTCTACAACGAACTGGAAACATTGGCTACGCATGGCCTGTCTACAACGAACTGGAAACATTGGGTACGCATGGCCTGTTTACAACGAACTGTTGAGCTGATGATTAACTACATCCTGGGAGTTCAGTGGGAGAATGGGTTCCGCTTCAAGCTACCCCAAGATGACGAGGTATCTACAATGATATATGAAATCAATTACCAGGATGGATTTCGGATCCCCTTCTCTCTCACCATTATCTATGATAGACAAGAGAGTGTAGTTCATTAGATTTGGACCAGATCAGGGCCAATGTTGTGTGCTTTGTGTGCGATGCGGCTGAGTTTAGGGATCTAGACTCTGAAGATTGGTGATCCTGTTGACACATGCAGATGGAAGGCAAGTCTTTAAACACATCGACCCTGAGGACATTCCAGTTCACTTCAAGTTCAATCTGTCAGCGTTTACAGACCATGCCAGGAGAAGCCATGGTGATGATGATGACGATGATAGTGATGATGAAGCTGATAATGATGATGATGATGATAATGATGATGATGATGATGATGATAGTGATGATGATGATGATGGTGATGATGATGGTGATAATGATGATGATGATGATGATGATAGTGATGATGATGATGATGGTGATGATGATGTGATGATGGTGATGATGATGATGATGATGATGACAATGATCAGTTTGAGAAGATGTTCTGGGATGCAGATATGGGGAGTATGAAGAGCTTTTTCAAGACCTTGTTGAAAATGGAGATATTCCCTCCTCCCTGAGCTCCAGGACATATCATGTGTTTAATAGTGATAGTCTGTCTGACTACAACTCCTCCCTGAGCTCCAGGACATATAATGTGTTTTATAGTGATAGTCTGTCTGACTACAACTCCTTCCTGAGCTCCAGGACATATCATGTGTTTAATAGTGATAGTCTGTCTGACTACAACTCCTTCCTGAGCTCCAGGACATATCATGTGTTTAATAGTGATAGTCTGTCTGACTACAACTCCTTCCTGAGCTCCAGGACATATCATGTGTTTAATAGTGATAGTCTGTCTGACTACAACTCCTCCCTGAGCTCCAGGACATATCATGTGTTTAATAGTGATAGTCTGTCTGACTACAACTCCTCCCTGAGCTCCAGGACATATCATGTGTTTAATAGTGATAGTCTGTCTGTGTTTTATAGTGATAGGATGACTACAACTCCTTCCTGAGCTCCAGGACGTATCATGTGTTTAATAGTGTGAAAGAGACGTCTACAACTGCTTCAAAATGATTATTAACCTAAAAAGTGATGCAAAATAGTGTTATATTATAACTAATAAATCAACAAAACTTTCATTGCTGATGTCTATATTTGCATGTTCCTCCTGTTTCTGAGGTTTCTCTGAGGTTTAAATGCATTAGTAACTGTTATATTTATTAGATAATATTTTAAATGTTTTAAACTAACTCATTCAATAACATGTTAATTACAGAGATAATGAATGTGAAAACATTAAACAGTTGGTGATCAGATTATACAGGTGACATTATGGATATCAGTCAAAACTAACCCTGCAGTACTCTGTTTTCACCACTAGGGGGAGAACGTGTCATCAGTCTATAATAACCCTGCAGTTCTCTGTTTTCACCACTAGAGGGAGGACGTGTCATCAGTCTATAATAACCCTGCAGTTCTCTGTTTTCACCACTATGAGGGAGACATATACCCTGAAAACACAACATGACTATCAGGGCTCAGAGTAATATGCCTCAAATGTCTGGCCTCGTACCAAATCAACCCCTAGACACTAGACACTAGTCTGGTCTAGTACCAAATCAACCCCTAAACACTAGTCTGGCCTATTACCAAATCAACCCCTAGACACTAGTCTGGCCTAGTACCAAATCAAACCTAGTCACTAGTCTGGCCTAGTACTTGAATGTGGCGCTCTGCAATTTAGCGGTTCTTGATGACAATTGTCCCGCTAAAATGTCAAGAAGCAGTCTGATGGCCTTGAGATAGAAGCTGTTTTTCAGTCTCTCGGTCCCTGCTTTGATGCACCTGTACTGACCTCGCCTTCTGGATGATAGCGGGGTGAACAGGCGGTGGCTCGGGTGGTTGTTGTCCTTGATGATCTTTATGGCCTTCCTGTAACATCGGGTGGTGTAGGTTTCCTGGAGGGCAGGTAGTTTGCCCCGGTGATGCGTTGTGCAGACTTCACTACCATCTGGAGAGCCTAACGGTTCTGGGCAGAGCAGTTGCCGTACCAGGCGGTGTTACAGCCAGACAGGATGCTCTCGATTGTGCATCTGTAGAAGTTTGTGAGTGCTTTTGGTGACAAGCCAAATTTCTTCAGCCTCCTGAGGTTGATGTGTGGGTGGACCAATTCAGTTTGTCCGTGATGTGTACGCCGAGGAACTTAAAACTTACTACCCTCTCCAGTACTGTCCCACCGATGTGGATAGGGGGTGCTCTGCTGTTTCCTGAAGTCCACAATCATCTCCTTTGTTTAGTTGACGTTGAGTGTGAGGTTATTTTCCTGACACCAACACCACACTCCGAGGGCCCTCACCTCCTCCCTGTAGGCCGTCTCGTCGTTGTTGGTGATCAAGCCTACAACTGTAGTGTCATCCACAAACTTGATGATTGAGTTGGAGGGGTGCGTGGCCACGCAGTGGTGGGTGAACAGGGAGTACAGGAGAGGGCTCAGAACGCACCCTTGTGGGGCCCCAGTGTTGAGGATCAGTGGGGTGGAGATGTTGTTACCAACCCTCACCACCTGGGGGCGGCCCGTCAGGAAGTCCAGTACCCAGTGGGACAAGGCGGGGTCGAGACCCAGGGTCTCGAGCTTGATGATGAGTTTGGAGGGTACTATGGTGTTAAATGCCGAGCTGTAGTCGATGAACAGCGTTCTCACATAGGTATTCCTCTTGTCCAGATGGGTTAGGGCAGTGTGCAGTGTGGATGCGATTGCGTCGTCTGTGGATCGATTTGGGCAGTAAGCAAATTGGAGTGGGTCTAGGGTACCAGGTAGAGTGGAGGTGATATGGTCCTTGACTAGTCTCTCAAAGCACTTCATGATGACGGAAGTGAGTGCTATGGGGCGGTAGTCATTTAGCTCAGTTACCTTAGCTTTCTTGGGAACAGGGACAATGGTGGCCCTCTTAAAGCATGTGGGAATAGCAGACTGGGACAAGGGTTGATTGAATATGTCCGTAAACACACCAGGCAGCAGGTCTGCGCATGCTCTGAGGACGTGGCTGGGATGCCGTCTGGGCCTGCAGCCTTGCGAGGGTTAACACGGCTGCAGTGAAGGAGAGTCCGCAGGTTTTGGTTGCGGGCCATGTCAGTGGCACTGTATTGTCCTCAAAGTGGGCAAAAAAGTTAATTAGTCTGTCTGGGAGCAAGATATCCTGGTCCGGGGCTGGTTTTTGTTTTTGTAATCCGTGACTGACTGTAGACCCTGCCACATACCTCTTGTGTCTGAGCCGTTGAATTGTGACTCTACTTTGTCTCTATACTGACTTAGCTTGTTTGATTGCCTTGTGGAGGGAATAGTTTGTATTCGGTCATGTTTCCGGTCACCTTGCCCTGGATACAGAAAAACGAACAGGTCTGTGAGAGCCAAAATTCTTACTGGTTGGCAGGTGATAAAATACTTATGTCATGCAATGAAATGCAAATGAATTACTTAAAAATCATACAATGTGATTTTCTGGATTTTTGTTTTAGATTCCGTCTCTCACAGTTACATTATTTATTCTACATGCTTTGTAAGTAGAAAAAGAAAAGCTGCAAAATGTATCAAATACACATGGTTAGCAGATGTTATTGCGAGTGTAGTGAAATGCTTGTGTTTCTAGTTCTGACAGTGCAGTAATATCTAACAAGTAGAGACAGTAGATCTAGCTGGTCTGCCATAATATATTTGAGATAGTAGATCTAGATGGTATGTCATAATATAATAGAGACAGTAGAGCTAGCTGGTCTGTCACAATACAATAGAAACAGTAGATCTAGCTGGTCTGCCATATTATAATAGAGACAGTAGATCTAGCTGGTCTGTCATATTATAATAGAGACAGTAGATCTAGCTGGTCTGTCATATTATAATAGAGACAGTAGATCTAGCTGTTCTGTCAAAATCTAATTGAGGCAGTAGATCTAGCTGGTCTGTCAAAATACAATAGAGATGGTAGATCTAGCTGGTCTGTCAGAATACAATAGAGACAGAGACATTAGATCGAACTGTTCTGTCATACTATAATGGAGACAGTAGATCTAGCTGTTCTGTCATAATATAATAGAGACACAGAGACAGTAGATCTAGCTGGTCTGTCAAAATACAACAGAGACAGTAGATCTAGCTGGTCTGTCATAATATAATAGAGACAGTAGATCTAGCTGGTCTGTCATCATATAATAGAGACAGTAGATCTAGCTGGTCTGTAATCTTATAATAGAGACAGTAGATCTAGCTTGTCTGTCATAGTATTATAGAGAAACTAGAGCTAGCTGGTCTGTCACAATACAATAGAGACAGTAGATCTAGCTGGTCTGCCATAGTATAATAGAGACAGTACGTCTAGCTGGTCTGTCATAATATAATAGACACAGTAGATCTAGGTGGTCTGTCAAAATATAATAGAGACACAGAGACAGTAGATCTAGCTGGTCTGTCATATTATAATAGAGACAGTAGAACCAGATGGTCTGTCATAATATAATAAAGACAGCAGATCTAGCTGTTCTGTCATAATATAATAGAGCCAGTAGATCTACCTGCTTGGTCACAATATAATAGAGACAGTAGATCTAGCTGGTCTGTCATAATATTGTAAAGACATAGAGAAAGTAGATCTAGCTGGTCTGTCATATTATAATAGACGCAGTAGATCAAGCTGGTCTGTCATACTATAATACAGGCAGTCGATCAAGCTGATCTGTCATAATATAATAGAGACACAGAGACAGTAGATCTAGCTGGTCTGTCAAAATACAATAGAGACAATAGATCTACCTGCTGTGTCATAATATAATAGAGCCAGTAGATCTACCTGCTCTGTCATAATATAATAGAGACAGTAGATCTAGCTGGTCTGTCATAATATTGTAGAGACATATAGAAAGTAGATCTAGCTGGTCTGTCATAACACAATAGAGACAGTAGATCTAGCTGGTCTGTCATAATATAATAGAGCCAGTAGATCTACCTGCTCTGTCATAATATAATGGAGACAGTAGATCTAGCAGGTCTGTCATAATATTGTAGAGACATAGAGAAAGTAGATCTAGCTGGTCTGTCATAAAATTGTAGAGACATCGAGAAAGTAGATCTAGCTGGTCTGTCATATTATAATAGAGACAGTAGATCTAGCTGGTCTGTCATCATATACTAGAGACAGTAGATCTAGCTGGTCTGTCATAATATAATAGAGACAGTTGATCTAGCTGGTCAGACATAATATAATAGAGACTGTAGATCTAGCTGGTCTGTCATAATATCATAGAGACAGTAGAGCTAGCTGGTCTGTCACAATACAAAGAGACAGTAGAGCTAGCTGGTCTGTCACAATACAATAGAGACAGTAGATCTAGCTGGTCTGCCCTATTATAATAGTGACAGTAGATCTAGCTGGTCTGTCATCATATAATAGAGACAGTAGATTCTAGCAGTCTGTCATAATATAATAGAGACACAGAGCCACTAGAATCTAGCTGGTCTGTGCATATATAATAGAGCCAGTTGATCTAGCTGGTCTGTCATAATATAATAGAGCCAGTAGATCTACCTGCTCTGTCATAATATAATGGAGACAGTAGATCTAGCAGGTCTGTCATAATATTGTAGAGACATAGAGAAAGTAGATCTAGCTGTCTGTCATAAAATTGTAGAGACAATCGAGAAAGTAGATCTAGCGTGTCTGTGTCATATTATAATAGAGAATTAGATAAAGCTGGTCTGTCATCATATAATAGAAGACAAGTAGATCTAGCGGGTCTGTGTCATAATATAATAGAGAACAGTTGAGCTAGCTGGCTGTCCAAATAACAATAGAGACAGTAGATCTAGCTGGTCTGTGCCCTAATATAATAGAGACAGTAG
>NW_022263471.1:42500-54408 GCF_002021735.2 Oncorhynchus kisutch | reverse complement strand
TACAGTAGCAGAACACACTGAGGGGGGGGGGGGGGGTAGCAGAGCAGAACACACTGGGGGGGGGGGGGGGGTTGGGGGGGCGGGTAAGTTAGCAGAACACTCTGGTGGGGGGGCTGGGTACAGTAGCAGAACACTCGGGGGGGGGGGGGGGGGTACAGTTGCAGAACACTCGGGAGGGGGGGGGGGGGGTTACAGTAGCAGAACCCACTGGGGGGGGGTACAGTAGCAGAACACTGTGGGGGGGGGGGGGCTGGGTACAGTAGCAGAACACCCTGGGGGGGGGGGGGGTAACAGTAGCAGAACACACTGGGGGGGGGGGGGCTGGGATAAGAGTAGCAGAACCCACTGAGGAGGGGGGGGGGGTGGTTACAGTAGCACAACAGACTGAGGGGGGGGGGGGGTACAGTAGCAGAACACACTGAGGGGGGGGGGTACAGTAGCAGAACACACTGTGGGGGGGGGGGGTACAGTAAGCAGAACACCACTGAGGGGGGGGGCTGGGTACAGTAGCAGAACACACTGGGGGGGGGACAGTAGCAGAACACACTGAGGGGGGGGGGCTGGGTACAGTAGCAGAACACACTGAGGGGGGGGGGGGGGGGCTGGGTACAGTAGCAGACTTTAGCTCACATCAAAGACCAGGCCTCACAATGGAGCCACGGGAAGAAAATAAATAAATAAAGACCCAGGGAGCTGGTGGTCCTGGTGACTGGACCTTTTTCTGTCTCTCTCTCTCTTTCTCTCTCTCTCTCTCTCTCTTTCTCTCTCTCTCTCTCTGTCTCTCTCTCTTTCTCTCTCTCTGTCTCTCTCTCTCTCTCTCTCTCTCTGTCTCTCTCTCTCTTTCTCTCTCTCTCTCTCTCTCTTTCTCTCTCTCTCTCTGTCTCTCTCTCTTTCTCTCTCTCTGTCTCTCTCTCTCTCTCTCTGTCTCTCTCTCAATTCAATTCAATTCAATTCAAGGGCTTATTGCCAAAGCAAGGAGGTAGACAACATACAAAGTGAATATATAAAGTGAAAAACAACAAAAATGAACAGTAAACATTACACATACAGAAGTTTCCAAAACATTAAAGACATTACAAATGTCATATTATATATATATATATTACAATGTTCTAACAATGTACAAATGGCTAAAGGACACAGGATAAAATAAATAAGCATAAATATTGTATTTACAATGGTGTTTGTTCTTCACTGGTTGCCCTTTTCTCGTGGCAACAGGTCACAAATCTTGCTGCTGTGATGGCACACTGTGGAATTTCACCCAGTAGATATGGGAGTTTTTCAAAATTGGATTTGTTTTCGAATTCTTTGTGGATCTGTGTAATCTGAGGGAAATATGTCTCTCTAATATGGTCATACATTGGGCAGGAGGTTAGGAAGTGCAGCTCAGTTTCCACCTCATTTTGTGGGCAGTGAGCACATAGCCTGTCTTCTCTTGAGAGCCAAGTCTGCCTACGGCGGGCTTTCTCAATAGCAAGGCTATGCTCACTGAGTCTGTACATAGTCAACGCTTTCCTTAATTTTGGGTCAGTCACAGTGGTCAGGTATTCTGCCGCTGTGTACTCTCTGTGTAGGGCCAAATAGCATTCTAGTTCGCTCTGTTTTTTTTTTGTTAATTCTTTCCAATGTGTCAAGTAGTTCTCTTTTTGTTTTCTCATGATTTGGTTGGGTCTAATTGTGCTGCTGTCCTGGGGCTCTGTAGGGTGTGTTTGTGTTTGTGAACAGAGCCCCAGGACCAGCTTGCTTAGGGGACTCTTCTCCAGGTTCATCTCTCTGTAGGTGATGGCTTTGTTATGGAAGGTTTGGGAATTGCTTCCTTTTAGGTGGTTATAGAATTTAACGGCTCTTTTCTGGATTTTGATAATTAGTGGGTATCGGCCCTAATTCTGCTCTGCATGCATTATTTGGTGTTCTACGTTGTACACGGAGGATATTTTAGCAGAATTCTGCGTGCAGAGTCTCAATTTGGTGTTTGTCCCATTTTGTGAAGTCTTGGTTGGTGAGCGGACCCCAGACCTCACAACCATAAAGGGCAATGGGCTCTATGACTGATTCAAGTATTTTTAGCCAGATCCTAATTGGTATGTTGAAATTTATGTTTCTTTTGATGGCATAGAATGCCCTTCTTGCCTTTGTCTCTCAGATCGTTCACAGCTTTGTGGAAGTTACCTGTGGTGCTGATGTTTAGGCCAAGGTATGTATAGTTTTTTGTGTGCTCTAGGGCAACAGTGTCTAGATGGAATTTGTATTTGTGGTCCTGGTGACTGGACCTTTTTTGGAACACCATTATTTTGGTCTTACTGAGATTTACTGTCAGGGCCCAGGTCTGACAGAATCTGTGCATAAGATCTAGGTGCTGCTGTAGGCCCTCCTTGGTTGGTGACAGAAGCACCAGATCATCAGCAAACAGCAGACATTTGACTTCGGATTCTAGCAGGGGGAGGCCGGGTGCTGCAGACTTTTCTAGTGCCCTCGCCCAATTCGTTGATATATATGTTGAAGAGGGTGGGGCTTAAGCTGCATCCCTGTCTAACCCCACGACCCTGTGTGAAGAAATGTGTGTGTTTTTTGCCAATTTTAACCGCACACTTGTTGTTTGTGTACATGGATTTTATAATGTCGTATGTTTTACCCCCAACACCACTTTCCATCAGTTTGTATAGCAGACCGTCATGCCAGATTGAGTCGAAGGCTTTTTTGAAATCAACAAAGCATGAGAAGACTTTGCCTTTGTTTTGGTTTGTTTGGTTGTCAATTAGGGTGTGCAGGGTGAATACGTGGTCTGTTGTACGGTAATTTGGTAAAAAGCCTATTTGACATTTGCTCAGTACATTGTTTTCATTGAGGAAATGTACGAGTCTGCTGTTAATGATAATGCAGAGGATTTTCCCAAGGTTACTGTGACGCATATTCCACGGTAGTTATTGGGGTCAAATTTGTCTCCACTTTTGTGGATTGGGGTGATCAGTCCTTGGTTCCAATATTGGGGAAGATGCCAGAGCTAAGTATGATGTTAAAGAGTTTTAGTATAGCCAATTGGAATTTGTTGTCTGTATATTTGATCATTTCATTGAGAATACCATCAACACCACAGGCCTTTTTGGGTTGGAGGGTTTTTTTATTTTGTCCTGTAACTTTGTCTCTCTCTCTCTCTCTGTCTCTCTCTCTCTCTCTCTCTCTTTCTCTCTCTCTGTCTCTCTGTTCTCTCTCTGTCTCTCTGTCTCTCTCTCTCTATCTCTCTCTCTGTTTCTCTTCTCTCTCTGTTCTCTCTCTCTCTCTGTCTCTCTCTCTCAAAGATAAAGACGTACAAACAAACACACATTCACACAGTGTAGATCACTGAGCTTTTTCTGGTCACTAGGGGATGGTGCTGAGCGAGTCTCGACTGTCTTGGCCTGATTACAACTTCTCTCTTGGATTGATTAACCTGACCTGGATGAGATTCCCCTCACGAGACACATAGCTAGTCTCCTGTTCGCTGTCAGGTCAACATACAACACACCACAACGCTATTCGACTTCATAGCAGTTTGCACATCCTGTCATTGCTGTCTCAGGGAGATTCCCCTAGACAATACTCCTGTAATGTTTAATTCAAACCGCAAACAATGTATTTCGCGCCTCAACGTATAAATTATTCACATTTTCATTATTGTTATCATGATGTGATGCTGGGGTATGTGTTAGCTGTATCAGTGAGGGAAAAACAAGCTGTCTCACTCTCCTCCCCCTATCCCTCTATCCCTCCCTCCCTCTATCCTCCCTCCCCTCCCCCTCCCTCCCTCCCTCCCTCCCTCCCTCCCTCCCTCCCTCCCTCCTCCTCCCTCCCTCCCTCCTCCCTCCCCCTCCCTCCCTCCCTCTCCCCCCTCCCCCCCCCCCCCCCCTCCCTCCCTCCCTCCCTCCCTCCCTCCCTCCCTCCCTCCCTCCCCCTCCCTCCCTCCTCCTTCCCTCCCTCTCTCCCCCCCCTCCCTCCCTCTCTCCCTCCCTCCCTCTCTCTCTACCCCTCCCTCCCTCTCTCTCTACCCCTCCCTCCCTCCCTCTCTCTCCCCCCCTCCCTCCCTCTCTCTCCCCCTCCCTCCCTCCCTCCCTCTCTCCCCCTCCCTCCCTCCCTCCCTGCCTCCTTGTGTGAAGACTCAAAACACTTTCAAGCAGATATTTCCTGACAGCTTCACAGCCACAGATGAACCAAAAATAAAATGGTACACACACACACACACACACACACACACACACACACACACACACACACACACACACACACACACACACACACACACACACACACACACACAGAGAGAGAAATGCAAACCAACACATTAATCACACAGCCAGTGCAATGGCAGTTAATTTTTAGCAGTCAGTAACACACCCTGATCTCTCCCCTGAGTGATGGGATCAAAGGGTGGTGTGTGTGTGTGTGTGTTTAGGTGTGTGTGTGTTCTCTAGTGACAGAGGTTTCTGTAGGTTTATACATGTCTTCCTGTAAGCATAATAAACGACAGACAGTGACTGCTGTGCCTGTGCCTACCTAGAACTATGGAAAGTGATGTAGAGTTGATGCTGAGACACACACACACACACAATGAGAAAATTTTAACTGCTGACTGAGTGAGAACTCAGTGTTGAAAGACACCCATGTCGGAGTGCATTGCGTGTACAAAAAAAGCATTGTGTCACACACACACACACACACACAAAGGCACGTCAACACACACACACACACACACACACAAAGGCACGTCAACACATACACACACACAAAGGCACGTCAGCACACACACACACACACACACACACAAAGGCATGTCAACACACACACACACACACACACAAAGGCACGTCAACACACACACATGGGAGTGGTGGGTATATACAGAGGGGCTGTGTGAGAGGTGAGCAGTGTGCTGAGACTGAAACACAGTGGAGCTGTCAGACACAACAGAACCAGCCAGAGAGACCCCCTCCAGGGGCCCCCCACTACCCGGGATACGGCTGCTTCCTCTGGGCATGACCGTCTGCCCCTGCTCCCTGCTGGCTCTCAATCTCCCACTCCGTTTCCTCCCTCTCTCTCTTCTTCTCTCTATCCTGCTATGGGGGCCTCTGGGTGGGTGACTGAGCGGTTGACTTTACAGCCTCTCTCTTTGTCTTTCTCTTTCTCTCTCTGTGTTCTCTCTCTTCCTCTGTCTCACCCCTTGGTTCCTCCACTTGTTTGCTGAGCACATTTCAAATCCTTCCCAGAACCACCCTCTCCTCTCCAGGTCCAGGCACGACAAAAACTGTTTTGTGATTTATTGACATGGGTGGTTGCCACGGTTGCCAAAGCAATGCACATGAAGTATTACAAATTAAAAACATGTTTCGGCAACAATAATATTATCAACAAACACAATTATACATGGAGAATAACACACTAAAAATAAACAAACAACAACAATTGAGAAAGTATAATCACATATTATATTATATAAAAATATTATGACAGGTCAGGACATAATCTGTAGCTAGATCTATAGTCTAATATTATGACAGGTCAGGACATAATCTGTAGCTAGATCTATAGTCTAATATTATGACAGGTCAGGACATAATCTGTAGCTAGATCTATAGTCTAATATTATGACAGGTCAGGACATAATCTGTAGCTAGATCTATAGTCTAATATTATGACAGGTCAGGACATAATCTGTAGCTAGATCTATAGTCTAATATTATGACAGGTCAGGACATAATCTGTAGCTAGATCTATAGTCTAATATTATGACAGGTCAGGACATAATCTGTAGCTAGATCTATAGTCTAATATTACGACAGGTCAGGACATAATCTGTAGCTAGATCTATAGTCTAATATTATGACAGGTCAGGACATAATCTGTAGCTAGATCTATAGTCTAATATTATGACAGGTCAGGACATAATCTGTAGCTAGATCTATAGTCTAATATTATGACAGGTCAGGACATAATCTGTAGCTAGATCTATAGTCTAATATTATGACAGGTCAGGACATAATCTGTAGCTAGATCTATAGTCTAATATTACGACAGGTCAGGACATAATCTGTAGCTAGATCTATAGTCTAATATTATGACAGGTCAGGACATAATCTGTAGCTAGATCTATAGTCTAATATTATGACAGGTCAGGACATAATCTGTAGCTAGATCTATAGTCTAATATTATGACAGGTCAGGACATAATCTGTAGCTAGATCTATAGTCTAATATTATGACAGGTCAGGACATAATCTGTAGCTAGATCTATAGTCTAATATTATGACAGGTCAGGACATAATCTGTAGCTAGATCTATAGTCTAATATTATGACAGGTCAGGACATAATCTGTAGCTAGATCTATAGTCTAATATTATGACAGGTCAGGACATAATCTGTAGCTAGATCTATAGTCTAATATTATAACAGGTCAGGACATAATCTGTAGCTAGATCTATAGTCTAATATTATGACAGGTCAGGACATAATCTGTAGCTAGATCTATAGTCTAATATTATGACAGGTCAGGACATAATCTGTAGCTAGATCTATAGTCTAATATTATGACAGGTCAGGACATAATCTGTAGCTAGATCTATAGTCTAATATTATGACAGGTCAGGACATAATCTGTAGCTAGATCTATAGTCTAATATTATGACAGGTCAGGACATAATCTGTAGCTAGATCTATAGTCTAATATTATGACAGGTCAGGACATAATCTGTAGCTAGATCTATAGTCTAATATTATGACAGGTCAGGACATAATCTGTAGCTAGATCTATAGTCTAATATTATGACAGGTCAGGACATAATCTGTAGCTAGATCTATAGTCTAATATTATGACAGGTCAGGACATAATCTGTAGCTAGATCTATAGTCTAATATTATGACAGGTCAGGACATAATCTGTAGCTAGATCTATAGTCTAATATTATGACAAGTCAGGACATAATCTGTAGTTAGATCTATAGTCTAATATTATGACAGGTCAGGACATAATCTGTAGCTAGATCTATAGTCTAATATTATGACAGGTCAGGACATAATCTGTAGCTAGATCTATAGTCTAATATTATGACAGGTCAGGACATAATCTGTAGCTAGATCTATAGTCTAATATTATGACAGGTCAGGACATAATCTGTAGCTAGATCTATAGTCTAATATTATGACAGGTCAGGACATAATCTGTAGCTAGATCTATAGTCTAATATTATGACAGGTCAGGACATAATCTGCAGCTAGATCTATAGTCTAATATTATGACAGGAATTTCCTTATTGGCTAGGTTTGGGGCATTTCTGTGCCCCAAACATGAACATTTTATCAGACACTCGTATCCAGAGCAATTTATAGGAGCAATTAGGGTAAAGTGCCTTGCTCCAGGGAACATTGGCAGATTCTTCCCCTAGTCAGCTCGCCGATTTTAACCGGCAACCTTTCGGTTACTGGCACAACCTCTTAACCCCTAGGCTACCTGCCACCCTAATAACACAGACCTCTTAACCCCTAGGCTACCGGCCACCCTAATAACACAGACCTCTTAACCCCTAGGCTACCTGCCACCCTAATAACACAGACCTCTTAACCCCTAGGCTACCTGCCACCCTAATAACACAGACCTCTTAACCCCTAGGCTACCGGCCACCCTAATAACACAGACCTCTTAACTCCTAGGCTACCTGCCACCCTAATAACACAGACCTCTTAACCCCTAGGCTACCGGCCACCCTAATAACACAGACCTCTTAACCCCTAGGCTACCGGCCACCCTAATAACACAGACCTCTTAACCCCTAGGCTACCGGCCACCCTAATAACACAGACCTCTTACCCCCTAGGCTACCTGCCACCCTAATAATACAGACCTCTTAACCCCTAGGCTACCTGCCACCCTAATAACACAGACCTCTTACCCCCTAGGCTACCTGCCACCCTAATAATACAGACCTCTTAACCCCTACGCTACCTGCCACCCTAATAACACAGACCTCTTAACCCCTAGGCTACCGGCCACCCTAATAACACAGACCTCTTACCCCCTAGGCTACCTGCCACCCTAATAACACAGACCTCTTAACTCCTAGGCTACCTGACACCCTAATAACACAGACCTCTTACCCCCTAGGCTACCTGCCACCCTAATAACACAGACCTCTTAACCCCTAGGCTACCTGCCACCCTAATAACACAGACCACTTAACTCCTAGGCTACCTGCCACCCTAATAACACAGACCTCTTAACCCCTAGGCTACCTGCCACCCTAATAACACAGACCTCTTAACTCCTAGGCTACCTGCCACCCTAATAACACAGACCTCTTAACTCCTAGGCTACCGGCCACCCTAATAACACAGACCTCTTACCCCCTAGGCTACCTGCCACCCTAATAACACAGACCTCTTAACCCCTAGGCTACCGGCCACCCTAATAACACAGACCTCTTAACCCCTAGGCTACCTGCCACCCTAATAACACAGACCTCTTAACCCCTAGGTTACCGGTCACCCTAATAACACAGACCTCCTAACCCCTAGGCTACCGGTCACCCTAATAACACAGACCTCCTAACCCCTAGGCTACCGGCCACCCTAATAACACAGACCTCCTAACCCCTAGGCTACCGGTCACCCTAATAACACATACCTCCTAACCCCTAGGCTACCTGCCACCCTAATAACACAGACCTCCTACCCCCTAGGCTACCTGCCACCCTAATAACACAGACCTCTTAACCCCTAGGCTACCTGCCACCCTAATAACACAGACCTCTTAACCCCTAGGCTACCGGCCACCCTAATAACACAGACTTCTTAACCCCTAGGCTACCTGCCACCGTAATAACACAGACCTCTTAACCCTAGGCTACCGGCCACCCTAATAACACAGACCTCTTACCCCCTAGGCTACCTGCCACCCTAATAACACAGACCTCTTAACCCCTAGACTACCTGCCACCCTAATAACACAGACCTCCTACCCCCTAGGCTACCGGCCACCCTAATAACACAGACCTCCTACACCACTCCTACACCACTCCTACACCACTCCTACACCACTTTTACACCACTCCTACACCACTCCTACACCACTCCTACACCACTCCTACACCACTCACACCTCTATGGAATCAAAGGCTTTTGAAAGTCTATAAAACAGGCAAATATCTTTAGTGAGTTTGGCGGACATGTTTTGGTTTGGAGAGAAAAGGAAGGGAAGGGGAGACCCAGTCAGTTGTACAACTGAATGCATTCAACCACAATGTGTCTTCCGTATTTAACCCAATCAGAGAGGTGCGAGGGGGTGCCTTCGGTTCATACCCACAAGACATATGGTAATGATGAGAGGTTAGCATGTCTTAGGGGTATGATATAAAATGCTAACCTTCTGTGTTATTGGTAATAGTGAGAGGTTAGCATGTCCTAGGGGTATGATATAAAATGCTAACCTCCTGTGTTATTGTAATGGTGAGAGGTTAGCATGTTTTAGGGGTATGATATAAAATGCTAACCTCCTGTGTTATTGGTAATAGTGAGATGTTAGCATGTTTTAGGGGTATGATATAAAATGCTAACCTCCTGTGTTATTGGTAATGATGAGAGGTTAGCATGTCTTAGGGGTATGATATAAAATGCTAACCTTCTGTGTTATTGTAATGGTGAGAGGTTAGCATGTCTTAGGGGTATGATATAAAATGCTAACCCCCTGTGTTATTGGTAATGGTGAGAGGTTAGCATGTCTTAGGGGTATGATTTAAAATGCTAACCTCCTGTGTTATTGTAATGGTGAGAGGTTAGCATGTCTTAGGGGTATGATATAAAATGCTAACCTCCTGTGTTATTGTAATGGTGAGAGGTTAGCATGTCTTAGGGGTATGATATAAAATGCTAACCTCCTGTGTTATTGTAATGGTGAGAGGTTAGCATGTCTTAGGGGTATGATATAAAATGCTAACCTCCTGTGTTATTGGTAATGGTGAGAGGTTAGCATGTCTTAGGGGTATGATATAAAATGCTAACCTCCTGTGTTATTGGCAATGGTGAGAGGTTAGCATGTCTTAGGGGAATGATCTTTGACCTTCTGTAACTTTGTCACTCATCATTATTCACAATTCATTCAGGATTATCCGTAATCATGGAAGCATTCACATTAAGGTCGAAGTGTTTAGAAATATAGTATATTCTTATTTATAATAAAATGGACTCCAAAACGACAGAGGGAGAGAGAGAGACAGAGATAGAATGAGTAAGAGAGCAAGGGAGCGAGAGAGGGAGACATGTTTTACGTCTTGTTGTGTAACCTGGGTAAATGGGGAACAAATGCATTGTATTGAGTGATTATATGTATGTTAGGCTTAAAGGGTTAAATTAATCAATGCTTAAAGCGTTAAATTAATCAATGGTTTCACTGCATTGCAGCCAGTCTATGTGACTTGCTCTATCAAAACAGATTCAGAGCTTTTCTGGGAAGAGGAGAATGTCAGCTTTCTAATGATTCCAACACTATCTCAATTCAATTCAATTCAAGGGCTTATTGGCATGGGAAACATGTGTTAACATTGCCAAAGCAAGTGAGGTAGATAATATATAAAGTGAATATATAAAGTGAAAAACAACAAAAATTAACAGTAAACATTACACATACAGAAGTTTCAAAACAGTAAAGACATTACAAATGTCATATTATATATATATATACAGTGTTTTAACAATGTACAAATGGTTAAAGGACACAAGATAAAATAAATAAGCATAAATATGGGTTGTATCTCTCTACTCCAAATAGCAAGCGAGTTACGTGCCATGACACTCAGAGTCACCAAACCAGTTCGCAGTTACTTGTTAAGACATTTATTCAAATAATGAATAACAACTATTTACTCCCAGCACAACGTGACTATTTAAAACTCTAGCTATTTCTCTCACACGGGAATCCATCGATACAAAGCTAATCTAGCTGGCTAAGGTGAAGGCCAGCTGCTAGTGATAGTAGCTACGAGAGATATTAGACAGAATTGAAGAGCGAGAGAGACAGTAGCCTGAGGTAAACTTTTTCTTTCTACACGGATATGACTATTATATGACTATTGCAGCTTCCTATTGAAAATATATAGCTAGCTAGGCTGTGATTCCTTCATGACTTGGGAATAGGAGAGGGTTTTGGCAGTGCAGATACAAACTGGCCTTTTTGCGAAAGCAGGTAAACATTAGCTGACGTGTTGGAAGCTAGCATCCACCAAACCGATGCGAAAGCAGGTAAACATTAGCTGACGTGTTAGAAGCTAGCATCCACCGAACCGATGCGAAAGCAGGTAAACGTTAGCTGACGTGTTGGAAGCTAGCATCCACCAAACCGATGCGAAAGCAGGTAAACATTAGCTGACGTGTTGGAAGCTAGCATCCACCAAACCGATGCGAAAGCAGGTAAACGTTAGCTTATGTGTTAGAAGCTAGCATCCACCGAACCGATGCGAAAGCAGGTAAACATTAGCTGACGTGTTGGAAGCTAGCATCCACCGAACCGATGCGAAAGCAGGTAAACGTTAGCTGACGTGTTAGAAGCTAGCATCCACCGAACCGATGCGAAAGCAGGTAAACGTTAGCTGACGTGTTAGAAGCTAGTATCCACCGAACCGATGCGAAAGTGCTCCGCTGTTATATTTGATCCTACGTTTATAAGACTAAAAAACTATATTCATACTCTCAATTTGAATTCTGGTCCACATTTGCGCGAGCGACACTTACATATTTCAACATGCACATGATGCACGTAGTTGACATTTACAATAATCATACGGCATGTCACATAGCTATGGTAGATTAGGCCTGTTTCTTCTTCCTGGTCTACCCCTAAGGCCTAATACCACCCCACACATCCCCTATTATTACCCTAATGCCCCCCCCCCC
>NW_022263471.1:37500-40000 GCF_002021735.2 Oncorhynchus kisutch | reverse complement strand
GTGGTTGACATTATTTTGTCATAACTACGCCCTCGCTGTACCCCACACATACAATGATCTGTACGGTCCCTCAATCAGGTGGTACATTTCAAGCACAGATTCAACGACAAAGACAAGGGAGGTTTTCTAATGCCTCGCAAAGAAGGGCACCGATTGGTGGATGGATAAAGAACGAAAAGCACCCAGTCACTACCAATACACCCAGTCACTACCAATACACCCAGTCACTACCAATACACCCAGTCACTACCAATACACCCAGTCATTACCAATACACCCAGTCACTACCAATACACCCAGTCACTACCAATACACCCAGTCACTACCAATACACCCAGTCACTACCAATACACCCAGTCACTACAAATATACAAGCCTTCCTAACTCAGTACCAATACACCCAGTCACTACAAATATACAAGCCCTCCTAACTCAGTACCAATACATCCAGTCACTACAAACCTTCCTAACTCAGTACCAATACACCCAGTCACTACAAACCTTCCTAACTCAGTACCAATACACCCAGTCACTACAAATATACAAGCCTTTCTAACTCACTACCAATACACCCAGTCACTACAAATATACAAGCCTTCCTAACTCAGTACCAATACACCCAGTCACTACAAAGATACAAGCCTTCCTAACTCAGTTGACTGAGAGATGGAGGAGAGATGGAGAGGATTGGTGCTGCTCAGTTGCTCTGGGTTACATTTCCCCTGCAAACATTCTCTACTGTGTGTGTGTGTGTGTGTGTGTGTGTGTGTGTGTGTGTGTGTGTGTGTGTGTGTGTGTGTGAGCTGCAACTCTCCTCTCCTTCCGCCCCTACCACTGCCTGCCTGCTCTCTCTTTCTATCCTTCCCTCTCTCTCTATCTCTCTCTCTCCCCCCCCTCTCTGTCGCTCTCCTCCCTCTCTCTATCTATCTATCTCTCTCTCTATCTCTCTGTCTCCCCCCTCTCTCTCTATCTATCTCTCTCTCCCCCCCCTCTCTCTGTCTCTCCCCCCCCCTCTCTCTGTCTCTCTCCCCCTCTCTCTGTCTCCCCCCCATCTCTCTGTCTCCCCCCTCTCTCTTTCTATCTATCTCTCTCTCTCTATCGAGCCCTCTCTCTCTCTCCCCCCCTCTCTCTGTCTCTCTCCCCCCCTCTCTCTGTCTCCCCCCCATCTCTCTGTCTGTCTCCCCCCCCTCTCTGCTACACTCCAGTGAGTCCTGCAAGCACTCTGCTGTCATATTAGCAAACAATGCTAGTGAACACTGGCAGTCAGCCGGGTCCAGAAGCAGGAGCTAGAGCAGAGGCCCACTGCTGGGGGGTTATGCAAAAGTTTATTAAAAAACACAAAACAACCAGCAATGTAGGTGACCAAACACTACTACTGCTACTACCACTACTACCACCACTACTACTACTACTACTACTACTACTCCTACCACTACTACTATTACTACTACTACTACTACTACTACTACTACTACTACTACTACTACTACTACTACTACCACCACAACTACTACTACAACTACTACTACAATTACTACTACTACGACTACTACTACTACTACTATTACTAGTACCACCACCACTACTACTACTACTACTACTAGTACCATTACTACTACCATTACACCTACTACTACTACCACTACAACTACAAACACCACTACTACTACTACCACTACTACAACTACTACTACCACTACAACTACCACTACTACTACCACTACAAACACTATTACTACAAACAATCCTACTACCTTTACTATTACTACCACCACCACCACTACGACTTCTACTATTACTACTACCACCACTATTACTACTACTACCACTACTACTACCAGTACCACTACTACTACTACTATTACTACTACTACTAATAATAATAATATTACTACTACCACTACTACCACCACCACTACTACTACTACTACTACCACCACTACTACTACTACCACCACTACTACTAGTACTACCACTACCACTATTTCTACCTTTACGACTACCACTACCACTATTACTACCACTACTATTACTACCACTAGCACTACTACAACCACTACTAATACTACCACCACCACTACTAGTACTACCACTACCACTACTTCTACCATTACCACTCCCACTACTACTAATACCACTACCACTATTACTACTACTACTACTACTACCACTACCACTACAACTACTACTACCACTACCACTAATACTACTACCACCACTACTACTACTACAACCACTTCTAATTCAACTACTACCACCACTAAAACTACTATGACACACCTACTACTGCTGCTACTACTACAACTACTACTACTAATGATACCACTACTACAACTACTACCACTACTACCACTACTACTGCTACTACTACTACCACCACTACCACTACTACTACCACTACTACACACCTACTACTGCTGCTACTACTACTACCACTACTACTACCACTATTACCACTAATACAACTACTACTACTACTACCACTATTACCACTAATACA
>NW_022263471.1:15000-35000 GCF_002021735.2 Oncorhynchus kisutch | reverse complement strand
TAAAACGCATTTGATTAGAATCTGGACATAATCATGTGATACGGTGATGTGTGTTTACTACTCAGCTCTACATTGTATCATTGTATCAATTGTAACACTTTTTCACTTGGCAGCAGAGTTGAGTTACAAATGTATCCTTTACTTGATACATTAGGCGGATCAGAACTGATACAATGTTTCAATTTGTAGAACACTGAGAAGGGAGACAGACACAAAGCACAGCCTTCTATTCGGAACACAGAACTCTAACAGAATCCTTCTAGAATAGTTCGAGCTCTAAAATAATAACAGAAACACAGTTCAGTTTTAGATGGATTATAGACCATCTAAATCATTTCAAATAGAATCAAAAACCAATATACCGCGACAACTAAAGGGTTAAGACTAAAGTGAACTGAATTGTAAGAAGTTGGTTTCCAGGGGAACTATTCTTACTGTTCCAGCTGAGTTGGACCAAACCACCATCCTCCCAGGGAAGGGGGAAGTCAAAACAGACTCTCTTAAATATATTTTAAATATCCTACGCTAAAGCAAGTCACACAATGTTCTTATTTACTAGGAACATGGATAACATATATTGTATTTTACAGTATTCCTTTAATATAAAGAAAACGGTTTAATTATTTTTAATGTGTATGTCTCTCCCCCGCGGTAGAGCGGTGCTCACGGCCCTGCCAAGTCAGTTTGAAAGACCAGACAAAGGCAGGCAGGAAGCCCTTCGGCTTGGCAATGCGTGCGAGCGGAGAGAGCGCAAATGCAAACTGAAACCCCACTCCTTTTCTGATAACGGAGAGGAAGAGAGACAGAGAGAAGAAGCAGACTGGAATTCCAACCCTCCTTGTATTTATGATAGTTTAAAGGTCTCCGTTGAAAATGTATGACCGTTTGGATCCTCGGCGCGAGCCTAGACGTGTTTCTAAAGGCATCATAGGTTGCGTCGTCTGACCAAGGAGGGCTCGGGCGCTTTCCGTTCCTATCCTTCGCTTCCCCCCTCTTGGTGAGGGGCTATATTGGAACAAGGTTTTGGGGCTTTTTGCATTTGAATTCTACTGCGCAACCAGACGGATCACGTGGGATGTGGAGTTGATCGATTTGCGCCGTTAAATGTGAAAAGAGGAACGGGGAAAAGGTCTGTTAAAAAAGCATAACCGCTTTCTTCCGGATTACAGGGGACTCTACTTTTACGGAGGGAAATACGTCGGTGGGCTCGGGGACCCGGAGTGATTTTTATGCCTGTTTAAAATGGAGACGCACATATCGTGCCTCTTTCCGGAAATTTTAGCCATGATTTTCAGCTACTTGGATGTAAGGGACAAAGGCAGGGTGGCCCAAGTGTGTGCTGCTTGGAGGGACGCTTCCTACCACAAGTCGGTGTGGAGGGGGGTGGAAGCCAAGCTGCATCTGCGGCGGGCCAATCCTTCTCTCTTCCCCAGCCTACAGGCCCGCGGAATCCGGAGAGTTCAGATTCTCAGCCTGCGGCGGAGCCTCAGCTACGTGATCCAGGGGATGCCAAATATCGAGAGCCTGAACCTGAGTGGCTGCTATAACTTAACGGATAACGGCCTGGGGCACGCGTTTGTCCAGGAGATCCCCTCCCTTCGGGTTCTAAACCTTAGTCTGTGTAAGCAGATCACGGACTCCAGCCTGGGCCGGATCGCCCAGTATCTGAAGAACCTGGAGGTTCTGGAACTGGGCGGGTGTAGTAACATCACCAACACGGGGCTGTTGCTCATAGCGTGGGGTTTACACCGGCTCAAGAGCCTCAATCTCCGCAGCTGCCGGCATGTGTCTGACGTGGGCATCGGGCACCTGGCGGGCATGACCCGCAGCGCAGCGGAGGGCTGTCTCAACCTGGAATACCTGACGCTGCAGGACTGTCAGAAACTTACGGATCTGTCCCTCAAGCACATCTCTAAGGGCCTGGCTAAGCTCAAAGTTCTCAACCTGAGTTTCTGTGGCGGGATCTCTGACGCAGGTATGATCCACCTCTCCCACATGACCAGCCTCTGGAGCCTTAACCTGCGCTCGTGCGACAACATCAGTGACACGGGCATCATGCACCTGGCCATGGGCACGCTGCGGCTCTCCGGGCTAGACATGTCCTTCTGTGACAAGATAGGGGACCAGAGTCTGGCTTACATCGCCCAGGGCCTGTACCAGCTCAAATCCCTGTCCCTGTGCTCGTGCCACATTAGTGACGATGGCATCAACAGGATGGTGCGCCAGATGCATGAGCTGAGAACCCTGAACATTGGACAGTGTGTGCGGATTACAGACAAAGGACTGGAGCTCATTGCCGACCACTTGACTCAGTTGACGGGAATCGATCTGTATGGATGTACTAAAATCACGAAACGGGGACTGGAAAGGATAACGCAGCTCCCATGCCTTAAAGTTTTGAATCTGGGACTTTGGCAGATGACAGAGAGTGAAAAAGTGAGGTGAAACTAACTTGGCGAGGATTAGTTGGGGAGGGACACACACACAGAGAGGAGAAGGGGTAACGGAGCAGGAGACCAGTGGGCGGGGAAATGTTCCTTCTAAAAAAATATATATATATCCTCTGCTCTCAATCTCGTCGTAGTTGGATATTTTCAATTTCAATGTAACTTAATGCTACAAAACTGTGATTAAAAAATATGTTGCGCAATTTTAGGCCAAATGAAAACAAGATTAATCATCAAATGCATGTTTTCATTATTAACAACACAATATCCCGCCCCCGCATTATGAAGACAAACTACTTTTTATTATTCCTAAAGAGTCGCAATATTTAACTTCAAACTCTCCAACTATCGCGCCTAATACATTTGGCTACCTCGTTTATCAATGTGTTGTAATAAATCCGTGTATTCTTAAAAAGAAAGAGAGGAGATAAATTGTGCCTATAGACAGTAGTAGTCCCCTCCCCCAACGCGTCTCGCGCTTGGAGAATCCTAGCAGCAAAAAGAAACGCTCTCTAACTACCTTTGTGTTAATTTGCCCAGAAACGCTTAACAATGAAGAAGAGAAACGAACAGTTTCGTTTAAAAGGACTGTTCACACTCAGACAAAAATAGCGACATTATGCAATTAAAACGGACTGGTTTGTATCCAAAATCATTTTGTTTTTGTTTTGTTTACTTTTTAGCCCAACTTAAAGGCCTTGTAGCCTTGGATTCAAGCTTTGAATAATGGGACCCTTCCATCTCTATATTATTTTGGTGTGTTTATGCTTATGGAAGCAGATATTGTCGAATTATTGCTGTTATTCAGAGCGTTGTACTTCAAATTGAAGTGATTTCTATAATAGAAATGCTGCCCCTTTTTCTCAATCAGGTGTTTTCCAACTAATCCTCCATATCCTCTAGAATATGGGTTGCTACCTTTTAAACACAATCATACACACTAGTCCACAATAACAACAGAAGAGACAGTCCTTTGGAATAGAATCTAAATACACGCTTTAGAATTAAGAAGCAATCGATCCTTATTTTCTCCGCTTCCAAGTGAATGCGTGTCAGGCCTACATGGAACCTATGGGATCATAACATGACGTTATGAGCGAACTGAACTGCAACATGTATACAGTCCTGCTGAGAGACTACTGTGTTTTAATGTACTGTATATGTGTTTGTAAAAAAACAGAATCCAAAATGAAATTGTTTTATATTCTTACAGTAAAACATTAAAGTTGATATTTATATAATAAATGAAAAGGTAATGTGGACTCGTTTTGTATTGTAGACTAGTAACCTACTACTTATTGTTTTCTTGTGATCATCCTTGTTACAAGACCATTGCAACTTCTGCTTTGATCGAAAAGGTGTCCATTTCTAAGAGAAACCGCTGTTTATGTCCGCAGATCCCCGGTAGAGACAAGGTATTTAAAACGACAAGGTATTTAAAACGACAAGGTATTTAAAACGACAAGGTAATTTAAAACAACAAGGTATTAAAACAACAACAGAAAATACAAGAATTGTCCACATATTATTAATCGTTCTGATCACAACCATAATCTTACGAATTTGATTGTTCGGTTTCGAGAAGCAGTTATAATGTTGCTATGCCGGCTTGGATTGTTAAATTATTTACGAGCAGATTCAAAATGGATGCTTCCCTTGATTTAGCTTGTTCTAATTATCAGTCTGACGTATTGTGTTGATAGGTTTCAGCTGCTTGCCTCTCAAAGGGCTGTCACTAACGTGACTCTAAATCTGGGGATATTAAACGCCTCACGCCCATTGACATATTAGCATTTTATTGTGCTGTTTTTCTGTGACATTCTAGTCTACAGCCTAGGTTTTGTCTGTTCAAATGTTGCTAACATTTGGTTCTATGTTATAATTTGCGCTATTTACTTTCTGTTTCTTTAGCCAAATGTGTGTTTAGAATAAGAGTGGGATACCGGTAGTTGCTTTTGTTTCCCGAAGTTAAAAGGCACGTTGGGATTTTTCTCTAGCTTGCTCAGTCACGCATACCAGATCTGAGAGACTGCCTTGGTCCCACGGGACGTCTTCTCTCCCTGCCTCCCACCCCCTCCCTTCTCCTCACCCCCCAAAAACATCAGCCAGACCACCCCCCACCCCCCCTGTCTCACAGACACTTTGTAACATTCCACACCATCATTCAAAGCATTTAAGCTTCTTCTTCTCTTCCCGTCTCTGTCCGTTCTGGACCAGAGAGGAGTGAAGAGGGAAAGAGAGAATTCACTGCGTGCTGTTTTAGACTCGTCTTGGTCTTGTGCAATAACCACATAACAGTGAGATAACCCCCCCATTGCTATAGATAAACAGGGGTACTGTATTTTAGAACGTCTTATCTCATATTGTTTAGCAAAATAATAATTTAAAAAATGTCCTTAAATACAGGGGTCTTCTTTTAATGTTGATGTTATGTTCTGGTAGTCTGCCTTGACTGAAAGACTACAAGTTGGTCAGTTAATTATCTTGGAGATCCCCTATTTGATAAGATATCCCCTTGAGTTGATTGTACTTCAATCAAAATGGCTCCTGCTTGCTATTCTTTTCAGTCAAATTTAGTTTGTACTTCAGTTGAAATAAGTCCCGCTGTGGTATTTAGATCTATGTTTGTATTTTAGTTCAAAATGGCTGTTGATATACTTTTCAGATGAATTCAGTTTGTAGTTGAAATGGCTATTGTAGTACTTTTCATTCAATTTAATTGGTAGGCCAACTTCAGTTAAAATAGTCCCTGCTACGGTTCAATTGAATTGATTTTGATACTGTAGTTAGTTTGTAGCAAAGTTGTTTCAAACAGTTATTTTTGTTGAGTTGAGCTGTCAATGTTCACAGTGTTACTTTAAAGCCTTACTTGGCTTTGAGAGGGAGAACCACAGCCTTTTTACTGCTAACATTAAGGGGAACTGGCTCTCCTCAATAAAGCAAGAGGGACATCTGCAATGATGCTAGCCAAGGCTCACCACCTCTCTCCACCTCCTCGCTTTACCACCTCTCTCCACCTCCTCGCTTTACCTTTCTCCACCTCTTCTGTTCTCCCCTCTTCCCCCCTCTCTCCACCTCCTCTCTCACCACCTCTCTCCACCTCCTCTCTCCCCCTCTCCACCACCTCTCTCCCCTCTCCCACCACCTCTCTCCACCTCCTCGCTTTACCTTTCTCCACCTCTTCTGTTCAACCTCTTCCCCTCCTCTCTCCATCTCCCTTTCCCACCTCCTCTCTTTACCCCTCTCCACCTCCATTCACCACATCCTCTCTCCCCTCTCTCCACCTTCTCTCTCCTCTTTACTTCTCACCACATCCTCTCTCCACCTCTCCTCTCCACCTCCTCTCTCCTCTTTACTTCTCTCCCCCTCCTCTCTCTCCACCTCTTTCCACCTCCTCTCTCCTCTTTACCTCTCTCCACCTCCTCTCTCCACCTCTCTCCAACTCTCTCCACCTCCCTCTCCTCTCTTACCTCCTCTCCTCCTCGCTAAGTCTCCACCTCTCTCCACCTCCTCTCTCCTCTCCACATCCTCTCATCCCTAAGTCTCCACCTCTTTCCACCTCCTCTCTCCTCTCCACCTCTCTCCACCTCCTCTCTCCATATCCTCTCCTCCCTAAGTCTCCACCTCCTCTCTCCACATCCTCTCCTCCCTAAGTCTCCACCTCTCTCCACATCCTCTCCTCCCTAAGTCTCCACCTCTCTCCACCTCCTCTCTCCACATCCTCTCTCCTCCCTAAGTCTCCACCTCTCTCCACCTCCTCTCTCCACATCCTCTCTCCTCCCTAAGTCTCCACCTCTTTCCACCTCTGCTTTACAACGCCTGCAGTTTAAAGGTGTTGCTGACTTACAGTAGAAACGCTTTGATGTTTTCAGTGGCCTTCGGGGGGCTTGTGTGTGTGTGTGTGTGTGGTGTGTGTGTGTGTGTGTGTGTGAGAAGCCTATAGGGGGTTTGAGTGTGGCAGGACTTTTATCAGAG
This sequence comes from Oncorhynchus kisutch, assembly GCF_002021735.2. Lineage (NCBI taxonomy): Eukaryota > Metazoa > Chordata > Actinopteri > Salmoniformes > Salmonidae > Oncorhynchus > Oncorhynchus kisutch. The sequence goes on along the minus strand of NW_022263471.1, from coordinate 28,578 downwards.
CTACAGGAGCTGAAAAAATCCTGGCCTCCGGAAAAAGCATTTGGCGTGGCTGCCGTTTGATTGCAGGCTGGGGGCCCGAAAGACCAAAAGATCTGGCTGGAGGTGTGTTGTAACTGTGTGTGCGTTCCAAATTACACCCTTTTCCTCTATAGTGCACTGCTTTAGACCAGGCCCCATAGGGCACTACACAGGGAATAGGGGGCTATTTGTGAAGCAGACTTTACAACTGAAATGTATATTATTTGTGAAGAGGGAAGTTAGCGAAAGAGGGTTGAGATTCTTTAGAATATACTGTTGAGATGAGAGGTGAGTGTTGACAGTAGTTAGAGAGAGAGAGAAGTAACTTACTGTACAGGCCTGGGTTAGGCTAGCAGGAGCAGAAGTAGGGAGTGGAGGAGGGAGGAGGAAAGGGACGCTGCCTCTCCCTAATGTCTGATCCCTGGAAAAAGAAAAGCAGAGGAATTTGTGAGTCACTATTTGACTTTGGACTGCTAAAAGTGAGTGTGGTGTGTTACAATCCAGGCTGAGGAGACAGTTAGGCTGTCTACTGCACCTCACTATAGAACCCTGCTGTCTACTGCACCTCACTATAGAACCCTGCTGTCTACTGCACCTCACTATAGAACCTGCTGTCTACTGCACCTCACTATAGAAACCTGCTGTCTACTGCACCTCACTATAGAACCCTGCTGTCTACTGCACCTCACTATAGAACCCTGCTGTCTACTGCACCTCACTATAGAAAACCTGCTGTCTACTGCACCTCACTATAGAAACCTGCTGTCTACTGCACCTCACTATAGAACCCTGCTGTCTACTGCACCTCACTATAGAACTATCTGCCTGTACCAGAGATATAGACACACAAACCTGCTGCCTGTACCAGAGATATAGACACACAAACCTGCTGCCTGTACCAGAGATATAGACACACAAACTTGCTGCCTGTACCAGAGATATAGACACACAAACCTGCTGCCTGTACCAGAGATATAGACACACAAACCTGCTGCCTGTACCAGAGATTCAGAAATTCATTCTGTGTTATTGGGCCGGTTTCCAGGACACAGATTAAGCCTGGTCCTGAACTAAAAAGCATGCTAAATTTAAGAATCTCTCTTTAAATAGCTTTTAGTCCAGGAATATAGGCTTAATTGGTGTCTGGGAATACAGACACTGTGTCATTGGGCTGGTTTCCCAGGCACAGATTAAGCCTTGTCCTGGTCTAATGGAGAATTCAATAGTCAATAAAGAAATACCTTTTTAGTCCAGAACTAGGATGAATCTGTATCTGGGAAAACCAGCTTTAGAGTTGACCCCCCCCCCCCCCCCCCAGTTACAGTGTTATTGGGCGGAGTATCCTAGACACAGATAACGTCTAGTCTTGACTAACAAAACACTATTGGTTTAATGTTGCTCTGGAAACCAGTTCATACTATGTCTCAGAGCTGAGCCCCCTCCCAGCCTAGGTTTCAGCCCTCAGTCAGACAGGGCTGGGATATTACCAGCAGGATTTCCAGGCTCTGGTAATGATATCCAGATGAGATTTGTATTTAGCCATGTTCACACATTGGTGACATTTACAGTCTCAGATCATATGGAGAAGGCCTTCAGAAAGTATTCATACTCCTTGACTTATACTACGGTTTGTTGTTACAGATACAATGCAAAAGGGATATATATATATTTTAAATCTCACCCATCTACACACAATACCCCACAATAACAAGGTGAAAACATGGTTCTTTTATATTTTGGCAAATGTATTGAAAATTAATTCCAAAATCTAATTTACATAATTATTCACCCCCCCCTGAGTCAATACGTGTTAGAATCACAGTTGGCAGCGATTACAGCTGTGACTCTTTCTGGGTAAGTCTCTAAGAGTGATTACAGCTGTGACTCTTCTGGGTAAGTCTCTAAGAGTGTACAGCTGTGACTCTTTCTAGGTAAGTCTCTAAGAGTGATTACAGCTGTGAGTCTTTCTGGGTAAGTCTCTAAGAGTGATTACAGCTGTGACTCTTTCNACAAGGTATTTAAAACAACAAGGTATTTAAAACAACAACAGAAAATACAAGAATTGTCCACAATTATTAATCGTTCTGATCACAACCATAATCTTACGAATTTGATGTTCGGTTTCGAGAAGCAGTTATAATGTTGCTATGCCGGCTTGGATTGTTAAATTATTTACGAGCAGATTCAAAATGGATGCTTCCCTTGATTTAGCTTGTTCTAATTATCAGTCTGACGTATTGTGTTGATAGGTTTCAGCTGCTTGCCTCTCAAAGGGCTGTCACTAACGTGACTCTAAATCTGGGGATATTAAACGCCTCACGCCCATTGACATATTAGCATTTTATTGTGCTGTTTTCTGTGACATTCTAGTCTACAGCCTAGGTTTTGTCTGTTCAAAATGTTGCTAACATTTGGTTCTATGTTATAATTTGCGCTATTTACTTTCTGTTTCTTTTAGCCAAATGTGTGTTTAGAATAAGAGTGGGATACCGGTAGTTGCTTTTGTTTCCCGAAGTTAAAAAGGCACGTTGGGATTTTTCTCTAGCTTGCTCAGTCACGCATACCAGAATCTGAGAGACTGCCTTGGTCCCACGGGACGTCTTCTCTCCTCCCACCCCCTCCCTTCTCCTCACCCCCCAAAACTCAGCCGACCACCCCCCCCCCCCTGTCTCACAGACACTTTGTAACATTCCACACCATCATTCAAAGCATTTAAGCTTCTTCTTCTTTCCCGTCTCTGTCCGTTCTGGGACCAGAGAGAGTGAAAGAGGGAAAGAGAGAATTCACTGCGTGCTGTTTTAGACTCGTCTTGGTCTTGTGCAATAACCACATAACAGTGAGATAACCCCCCATTCTATAGATAAACAGGGTACTGTATTTTAGAACGTCTTATCTCATATTTGTTTAGCAAAATAATAATTTAAAAAATGTCCTTAAATACAGGGGTCTTCTTTTAATGTTGATGTTATGTTCTGGTTAGTCTGCCTTGACTGAAAGACTACAGTTGTCAGTTAATTATCTTGGAGATCCCTATTTGATAAGATATCCCCTTGAGTTGATTGTACTTCAATCAAAATGGCTCCTGCTTGCTATTCTTTTCAGTCAAATTTAGTTTGTACTTCAGTTGAAATAAGTCCCGCTGTGGTATTTAGATCTATGTTTGTATTTTAGTTCAAAATGGCTGTTGATATACTTTCAGATGAATTCAGTTTGTAGTTGAAATGGCTATTGTAGTACTTTTCATTCAATTTAATTGGTAGGCCAACTTCAGTTAAAATAGTCCCTGCTACGGTTCAATTGAATTGATTTTGATACTGTAGTTAGTTTGTAGCAAAGTTGTTTCAAACAGTTATTTTTGTTGAGTTGAGCTGTCAATGTTCACAGTGTTACTTTAAAGCCTTACTTGGCTTTGAGAGGGAGAACCACAGCCTTTTTACTGCTAACATTAAGGGGAACTGGCTCTCCTCAATAAAGCAAGAGGGACATCTGCAATGATGCTAGCCAAGGCTCACCACCTCTCTCCACCTCCTCGCTTTACCACCTCTCTCCACCTCCTCGCTTTACCTTTCTCCACCTCTTCTGTTCTCCCCTCTTCCCCTCCTCTCTCCACCTCCTCTCTCCACCACCTCTCTCCACCTCCTCTCTCCCTCTCCACCACCTCTCTCCCCTCTCCACCACCTCTCTCCACCTCCTCGCTTTACCTTTCTCCACCTCTTCTGTTCAACCCTCTTCCCCTCCTCTCTCCATCTCCCTTTCCCACCTCCTCTCTTTACCCCTCTCCACCTCCATTCACCACATCCTCTCTCCCCTCTCTCCACCTTCTCTCTCCTCTTTACTTCTCACCACATCCTCTCTCCACCTCCTCTCTCTCCACCTCCTCTCTCCTCTTTACTTCTCTCCCCCTCCTCTCTCTCCACCTCTTTCCACCTCCTCTCTCCTCTTTACCTCTCTCCACCTCCTCTCTCCACCTCTCTCCAACTCTCTCCACCTCCTCTCTCCTCTTTACCTCCTCTCCTCCTCGCTAAGTCTCCACCTCTCTCCACCTCCTCTCTCCTCTCCACATCCTCTCATCCCTAAGTCTCCACCTCTTTCCACCTCCTCTCTCCTCTCCACCTCTCTCCACCTCCTCTCTCCATATCCTCTCCTCCCTAAGTCTCCACCTCCTCTCTCCACATCCTCTCCTCCCTAAGTCTCCACCTCTCTCCACATCCTCTCCTCCCTAAGTCTCCACCTCTCTCCACCTCCTCTCTCCACATCCTCTCTCCTCCCTAAGTCTCCACCTCTCTCCACCTCCTCTCTCCACATCCTCTCTCCTCCCTAAGTCTCCACCTCTTTCCACCTCTGCTTTACAACGCCTGCAGTTTAAAGGTGTTGCTGACTTACAGTAGAAACGCTTTGATGTTTTCAGTGGCCTTCGGGGGGCTGTGTGTGTGTGTGTGTGTGTGTGTGTGTGTGTGTGTGTGTGTGTGAGAAGCCTATAGGGGGTTTGAGTGTGGCAGGACTTTTATCAGAGCTACAGGAGCTGAAAAAAATCCTGGCCTCCGGAAAAAGCATTTGGCGTGGCTGCCGTTTGATTGCAGGCTGGGGCCCGAAAGACCAAAAGATCTGGCTGGAGGTGTGTTGTAACTGTGTGTGCGTTCCAAATTACACCCTTTTTCCTCTATAGTGCACTGCTTTAGACCAGGCCCCATAGGGCACTACACAGGGAATAGGGGGCTATTTGTGAAGCAGACTTTACAACTGAAATGTATATTATTTGTGAAGAGGGAAGTTAGCGAAAGAGGGTTGAGATTCTTATAGAATATACTGTTGAGATGAGAGGTGAGTGTTGACAGTAGTTAGAGAGAGAGAGAAGTAACTTACTGTACAGGCCTGGGTTAGGCTAGCAGGAGCAGAAGTAGGGAGTGGAGGAGGGAGGAGGAAAGGTGACGCTGCCTCTCCCTAATGTCTGATCCCTGGAAAAAGAAAAGCAGAGGAATTTGTGAGTCACTATTTGACTTTGGACTGCTAAAAGTGAGTGTGGTGTGTTACAATCCAGGCTGAGGAGACAGTTAGGCTGTCTACTGCACCTCACTATAGAACCCTGCTGTCTACTGCACCTCACTATAGAACCCTGCTGTCTACTGCACCTCACTATAGAACCCTGCTGTCTACTGCACCTCACTATAGAAACCTGCTGTCTACTGCACCTCACTATAGAACCCTGCTGTCTACTGCACCTCACTATAGAACCCTGCTGTCTACTGCACCTCACTATAGAAACCTGCTGTCTACTGCACCTCACTATAGAAACCTGCTGTCTACTGCACCTCACTATAGAACCCTGCTGTCTACTGCACCTCACTATAGAACTATCTGCCTGTACCAGAGATATAGACACACAAACCTGCTGCCTGTACCAGAGATATAGACACACAAACCTGCTGCCTGTACCAGAGATATAGACACACAAACTTGCTGCCTGTACCAGAGATATAGACACACAAACCTGCTGCCTGTACCAGAGATATAGACACACAAACCTGCTGCCTGTACCAGAGATTCAGAAATTCATTCTGTGTTATTGGGCCGGTTTCCAGGACACAGATTAAGCCTGGTCCTGAACTAAAAAGCATGCTAAATTTAAGAATCTCTCTTTAAATAGCTTTTTAGTCCAGGAATATAGGCTTAATTGGTGTCTGGGAATACAGACACTGTGTCATTGGGCTGGTTTCCCAGGCACAGATTAAGCCTTGTCCTGGTCTAATGGAGAATTCAATAGTCAATAAAGAAATACCTTTTTTAGTCCAGAACTAGGATGAATCTGTATCTGGGAAACCAGCCTTTAGAGTTGACCCCCCCCCCCCCCCCCCCAGTTACAGTGTTATTGGGCGGAGTATCCTAGACACAGATAACGTCTAGTCTTTGACTAACAAAACACTATTGGTTTAATGTTGCTCTGGAAACCAGTTCATACTATGTCTCAGAGCTGAGCCCCCTCCCAGCCTAGGTTTCAGCCCTCAGTCAGACAGGGCTGGGATATTACCAGCAGGATTTCCAGGCTCTGGTAATGATATCCAGATGAGATTTGTATTTAGCCATGTTCACACATTGGTGACATTTACAGTCTCAGATCATATGGAGAAGGCCTTCAGAAAGTATTCATACTCCTTGACTTATACTACGGTTTGTTGTTACAGATACAATGCAAAAGGGATATATATATATTTTAAATCTCACCCATCTACACACAATACCCCACAATAACAAGGTGAAAACATGGTTCTTTTATATTTTGGCAAATGTATTGAAAATTAATTTCCAAAATCTAATTTACATAATTATTCACCCCCCCCTGAGTCAATACGTGTTAGAATCACAGTTGGCAGCGATTACAGCTGTGACTCTTTCTGGGTAAGTCTCTAAGAGTGATTACAGCTGTGACTCTTTCTGGGTAAGTCTCTAAGAGTGATTACAGCTGTGACTCTTTCTAGGTAAGTCTCTAAGAGTGATTACAGCTGTGAGTCTTTCTGGGTAAGTCTCTAAGAGTGATTACAGCTGTGACTCTTTCTGGGTAAGTCTCTAAGAGTGATTACAGCTGTGAGTGTTTCTGGGTAAGTCTCTAAGAGTGATTACAGCTGTGACTCTTTCTGGGTAAATCTCTAAGAGTGATTACAGCTGTGACTCTTTCTGGGTAAGTGTCTAAGAGTGATTACAGCTGTGACTCTTTCTAGGTAAGTCTCTAAGAGTGATTACAGCTGTGAGTCTTTCTGGGTACGTCTCTAAGAGTGATTACAGCTGTGAGTGTTTCTGGGTAAGTCTCTAAGAGTGATTACAGCTGTGACTCTTTCTGGGTAAGTCTCTAAGAGTGATTACAGCTGTGAGTGTTTCTGGGTAAGTCTCTAAGAGTGATTAGAGCTGTGACTCTTTCTGGGTAAGTCTCTAAGAGTGATTACAGCTGTGACTCTTTCTGGGTAAGTCTCCAAGAGTGATTACAGCTGTGACTCTTTCTGGGTAAGTCTCTAAGAGTGATTACAGCTGTGACTCTTTCTGGGTAAGTCTCTAAGAGCTTTACATACCTGGATTGTACAATATTTGGCAATTATTCTTTTCAAAAGTCTTGCCATAGAGTTTCAAGCCGATTTAAGTCAAAACTGTAACTAGGCGACTCAGGAACATTCAATATTGTTTTTCTGAAAGGTGAATTTGTCTCCCAGTGTTTGTTGGTTAAGAAGTCTGAACCAGGTTTTACTCCTGTGCTGAGCTCTATTCCATTTAGTTTTAATCATCCCGAATCCTCCCTAGTCCTTGTCGATGACAAGTATACCCATAACATGATGCAGCCACCACCATCCTTGAAAATATGAAGAGTGGTACTCAGTGATGTGTTGTGTTGGATTTGACCCAAATATAACACTTTGTATTCAGGACATAAAGGTCATTTCTGTGCCCCTTTTTTTTTTTTTACAGTTTTCATTTTGTGCCTTATTGCAAACAGGAAGCATGTTTTGGAATATGTTTTATGCTGTACAGACTTCCTTCTTTTCATTCTGTCATTTAGGTTAGTATTGTGGAGTAACTACAATGTTGTTGATCCATCATCAGTTTTCTCTTAACACAGCCATTCAACTCTGTAACTGTTTTAAAATCACCATTGACATCATGGTGAAACCTCTGAGCGGTTTCCTTCCTCCCTGGCAACTGAGTTAGGAAGGACACCTGTATCTTTGTAGTGACTGGGTGTATTGATACACCATCCAAAGTGTAATTAATAACCACCATGCTCAAAGGGATATTCATTGTCTGTTTGTTGTGTGTTTTCTTTGACCCATCTACCAATAGGTGCTGTCCCTGGTCTTTGACCCATCTACCAATAGGTGCTGTCCCTGGTCTTTGACCCATCTACCAATAGGTGCTGTCCCTGGTCTTTGACCCATCTACCAATAGGTGCTGTCCCTGGTCTTTGACCCATCTACCAATAGGTGCTGTCCCTGGTCTTTGACCCATCTACCAATAGGTGCTGTCCCTGGTCTTTGACCCATCTACCAATAGGTGCTGTCCCTGGTCTTTGACCCATCTACCAATAGGTGCTGTCCCTGGTCTTTGACCCATCTACCAATAGGTGCTGTCCCTGGTCTTTGACCCATCTACCAATAGGTGCTGTCCCTGGTCTTTGACCCATCTACCAATAGGTGCTGTCCCTGATCTTTGACCCATCTACCAATAGGTGCTGTCCCTGGTCTTTGACCCATCTACCAATAGGTGCTGTCCCTGGTCTTTGTGGTTGAATCTGTGTTTGAAATTCACTGCTCGACTGAGGGACCTCACAGATAATTGTATGTGTGGGGAACAGAAATGAGATAGTCACTCAAACATCAGGTTAAACACTATTATTGCACACAGAGTGAGTCAATGCAACTTATTATGTGCCTTGTTAAGCATATTTTTTTTTACTCCTGAACTGATTTAGGCTTGTCATAACAAAAGAGTTAAATACTTATTGACTAGAGGCATTTCAGATTTTAATTTTTAAAAATTAATTTTTAAAAATGTCTAAAAACACGTTTCATCTTTGACATTATGGGGTATCGTGTGCAGGCCAGCGACACAACATCTACACTTAATACATTTTTTAATTCAGGCTGTGACCCCCCAAAAATGTAGAGAAAGTCTAGGGGTGAATACTTTCTGAGGGCCCTGTATGTCAGGAAGGTCACTGTAAGGATCATATGTTTGATTTATTTTACCTTTCTTTAACCAGGCAAGTCAGTTTAAGAACAAATTCTTATTTTCAATGACGGCCTAGGAACAGTGGGTTAACTTCCTGTTCAGGGGCAGAACGACAGATTTGTACCTTGTCAGCTCGGGGATTTGAACATGAAACCTTTCGGTTACTAGTCCAACGCTCTAACCACCAGGCTACCCTACCCTGCCCTCTAACCACCAGGCTACCCTGCCCTCTAACCACCAGGCTACCCTACCCTGCCCTCTAACCAACAGGTACCCTACCCTGCCCTCTAACCACCAGGCTACCCTACCCTGCCCTCTAACCACCAGGTTACCCTACCCTGCCCTCTAACCACCAGGCTACCCTACCCTGCCCTCTAACCACCAGGCTACCCTACCCTGCCCTCTAACCACCAGGTTACCCTACCCTGCCCTCTAACCACCAGGCTACCCTACCCTGCCCTCTAACCACCAGGCTACCCTACCCTGCCCTCTAATCACCAGGCTACCCTACCCTGCCCTCTAACCACCAGGCCACCCTACCCTGCCCTCTAACCACCAGGCTACCCTACCCTGCCCTCTAACCACCAGGCTACCCTACCCTGCCCTCTAACCACCAGGCTACCCTACCCTGCCCTCTAACCACCAGGCTACCCTACCCTGCCCTCTAACCACCAGGCTACCCTACCCTGCCCTCTAACCACCAGGCTACCCTACCCTGCCCTCTAACCACCAGGCAACCCTACCCTGTTCATATACCGTAGACACATAGAGAAATCACACACGGAGCCAATGTTATTGTCAGAAGGTTATAACAAAAAAACAATATCTATGTACCGTATATGTACTGAGTAAAAAATACAAAATAAATATTTAGTTTGAAATTTGTATTTTGCTGTATAAATCATTTGTAAATGAAAGAAAGGACAAGTATGACATCACATTGTCTCTCAGTAACATGGCATCACATTGTCTCTCAGTAACACGGCATCACATTGTCTCTCAGTAACACGGCATCACATTGTCTCTCAGTAACACGGCATCACATTGTCTCTCAGTAACACGGCATCACATTGTCTCTCAGTAACACGGCATCACATTGTCTCTCAGTAACACGGCATCACATTGTCTCTCAGTAACACGGCATCACATTGTCTCTCAGTAACACGGCATCACATTGTCTCTCAGTAACACGGTTACACATTGTCTCTCAGTAACACGGTTACACATTGTCTCTCAGTAACACGGCATCACATTGTCTCTCAGTAGCACGGCATCACATTGTCTCTCAGTAACACGGCATCACATTGTCTCTCAGTAACACAGTTACACATTGTCTCTCAGTAACACAGTTACACATTGTCTCTCAGTAACACAGTTACACATTGTCTCTCAGTAACACAGTTACACATTGTCTCTCAGTAACACGGTTACACATTGTCTCTCAGTAACACGGTTACACATTGTCTCTCAGTAACACAGTTACACATTGTCTCTCAGTAACACAGTTACACATTGTCTCTCAGTAACACGGTTACACATTGTCTCTCAGTAACACGGTTACACATTGTCTCTCAGTAACACAGTTACACATTGTCTCTCAGTAACACAGTTACACATTGTCTCTCAGTAATACGGTTACACATTGTCTCTCAGTAACACGGTTACACATTGTCTCTCAGTAACACAGTTACAGAGCATCCGGAAAGTTTTCAGACCCCTTGACCTTTTCCTCACTTCGTTACGTCACAGCCTTTTATTATGAAATAGATTAAATCGTTATCGACACAAAATACCCCATAATGACATCACAATACCCCATAATGACATCACAATACCCCATAATGACATCACAATACCCCATAATGACATCACAATACCCCATAATGACAAAGCAAAAACAGTTTTTTTTAGAAAGGTTTGCAAATGTATTACAAATAAAAAGCTAATATCACATTTACATAAGTATTCAGAAGCTTTACTCAGTACTTTGTTGAAGCACGTTTGGCAGCAATTACAGTTTTGAGTCTTCTTGGGTATGATGCTACAAACTTGGCACACTTGTATTTGGGGAGTTTCTCCCATTCTTCTCTGCAGATCCTCTCAAGCTCTGTCAGGTTGGATGGGGAGCATCGCTCCACAGCTATTTTCAGGTCTCTCCAGAGATGTTCAAGTCCAGGCTCTGGCTGGGCCACTCAATGACATTCAATGACATTCAGAGACTTGTCACGAAGCCACTCCTGCATTGTCTTGGCTGTGTGCTTATGGTCATTATCCTGTTGGAAAATGAACCTTCGCCCCAGTCTGAGGTCCAGAGCGCTCTGGAGCAGGTTTTCATCAAGGATCTCTCTGTACTTTGCTCCGTTCATCTTTGCCTCGATCCTGACTAGTCTCTCAGTCCCTGCCGCAGAGAAACATCCCCACAGCATGATGCTGCCACCACCATGCTTCACCGTAGGGATGGTGCCAGGTTTCCTCCAGACATGATGCTGCCACCACCATGCTTCACAGTAGGGATGGTGCCAGGTTTCCTCCAGACATGATGCTGCCACCACCATGCTTCACCGTAGGGATGGGGCCAGGTTTCCTCCAGACATGATGCTTGGAATTCAGGCCAAAGAGTTCAATCTTGGTTTCATCAGACCAGAGAATCTTGTTTCTCATGGTCTGAGAGTCCTTAGGTGCCTTTTGGCAAAGTCCAAACGGGCTGTCATGTGCCTTTTACTGAGGAGTGGCTTCCGTCTGGCCACTCTACCATAAAGGCCTGATTTGCTGGAGTGCTGCAGAGATGGTTGTCCTTCTGGAAGGTTCTCCCATCTCCACAGAGGAACTCTGGAGCTCTGTCAGAGTGACCATCAGGTTCTTGGTCACCTCCCTGACCAAGGCCCTTCTCCCCGATTGCTCAGCTTGGTGGTTCCAAACTTCCTCCATTTAAGAACGATGGAGGTCCCTGTGTTCTTGGGGACATTTAATGCTACAGACATTTTTCGGTACCCTTCCCCAGATCTGTGCCTCGACACAATCCTGTCTCAGAGCTCTACGGACAATTCCTTCGACCTCATGGCTTGGTTTTGGCTCTGACATGCACTGTCAACTGTGGGACAGGTGTGCTGCTTTTCCAAATCATGTCCAATCATTTGAATTTACCAATGGAAACAGGATGAACCTGAGCTCAATTTCAAGTCTCATAACAAAGGGTCTGAATACTTATGTAAATAAGATATTTCTGTTGTTTATTTGTAATAAATGTGCAAAAAATGTCAAACCTGTTTTCACTTTGTCATTATGGGGTATTGTGATGTCATTATGGGGTATTGTGATGTAATTATGGGGTATTGTGATGTCATTATGGGGTATTGTGTGTAGATTAATGAGGAAAACAATCAATTTATTTCATTTTAGAATAAGGCTGTAACGTAACAAAATGTGTAAAAAAAGGGAAGGGGTCTGAATACTTTCTGAATGCACCGTTATATGAGCATCGTTTCTTCTTTACTGTGCCTTGTTTGACTAGATGTACACCACAACACTGTTATTACCTGTAGCCTGCTGGTCATCTAATAGTACAGCAGTGTAAGTGTCCTGGTCCCCTCCTCCCATCTGCTCTACAGCCTTCTAATAGACAGCGGTCAGGTCAGAGTCAGACAGGAGGATAATAGTAGGGCTCTGAATGTCTGTTTTACAACGAGAGGAGAGAGGACGACTTAGCATGGACTGTCTGTATTACCTGCACACTGCTTGTCTGTGATGAGGGAGAGCTAGAGAGAGACAGAGGGAGAGGTAAAGACAGACAGACGGACGGACGGACGGACAGAGGGGGAGGTAAAGACAGACAGACAGATGGACAGTTGTGAGGTCTGGGCTACACTAACCAACCAAAAATTCCCAAAATGGGACAAACACCAAATTGAGACTCTGCATGCAGAATTCTGCAAAAATATCCTCCGTGTACAACGTAGAACACCAAATAATGCATGCAGAGCAGAATTAGGCCGATACCCACTAATTATCAAAATCCAGAAAAGAGCTGTTAAATTCTACAACCATCTAAAAGGAAGCGATTCCCAAACCTTCCACAACAAAGCCATCACCTACAGAGAGATGAACCTGGAGAAGAGTCCCCTAAGCAAGCTGGTCCTGGGGCTCTGTTCACAAACACAAACAGACCCCACAGAGCCCCAGGACAGCAGCACAATCAGACCCAACCAAATCATGAGAAAACAAAAAGATAATTACTTGACACATTGGAAAGAATTAACAAAAAAAACAGAGCGAACTAGAATGCTATTTGTCCCTAAACAGAGAGTACACAGCGGCAGAATACCTGACCACTGTGACTGACCCAAACTTAAGGAAAGCTTTGACTATGTACAGACTCAGTGAGCATAGCCTTGCTATTGAGAAGGCCGCCGTAGGCAGACCTGACTCTCAAGACAGGCTATGTGCTCACTGCCCACAAAATGAGGTGGAAACTGAGCTGCACTTCCTAACCTCCTGCCCAATGTATGACCATATTAGAGAGACATATTTCCCTCAGATTACACAGATCCACAAAGAATTACAAAACAAACCCAATTTTGATAAACTCTCATATCTACTCAGTGAAATACCACAGTCTGCATCACAGCAGCAAGAATTGTGACCTGTTGCCACAAGAAAAGGGCAACCAGTGAAGAACAAACACCATTGTAAATACAACCCATATTTACGTTTATTTATTTTCCCTTTTGTACTTGTGTGCTTTAACTATTTGCACATCATTACAACACTGTATACAGACATAATATGACATTTCAAATGTCTTTATTATTTTGGAACATTTGGCAGAGGCAGACAGACAGACAGGAGAAAAGG
>NW_022263471.1:0-10000 GCF_002021735.2 Oncorhynchus kisutch | reverse complement strand
ATTAGCTTTTTATTTGTAATACATTTGCAAACATTTCTAAAAACCTGTTGTTGCTTTGTCATTATGGGGTATTGTGATGTCATTATGGGGTATTGTGATGTCATTATGGGGTATTGTGATGTCATTATGGGGTATTGTGTGTCGATTAATGGTTGAAAATATCGATTTAATCTATTTCATAATAAAAGGCTGTGATGTAATGAAATGTGGAAAAGGTCAAGGGGTCTGAAAACTTTCCGGATGCTCTGTAACCGTGTTACTGAGAGACAATGTGTAACCGTGTTACTGAGAGACAATGTGTAACCGTGTTACTGAGAGACAGTGTGTAACCGTGTTACTGAGAGACAGTGTGTAACCGTGTTACTGAGAGACAATGTGTAACCGTGTTACTGAGACACAATGTGTAACCGTGTTACTGAGAGACAATGTGTAACTGTGTTACTGAGAGACAATGTGTAACCGTGTTACTGAGAGACAATGTGTAACCGTGTTACTGAGAGACAATGTGTAACTGTGTTACTGAGAGACAATGTGTAACTGTGTTACTGAGAGACAATGTGTAACCGTGTTACTGAGAGACAATGTGTAACCGTGTTACTGAGAGACAATGTGTAACTGTGTTTCTGAGAGACAATGTGTAACTGTGTTACTGAGAGACAATGTGAAGCCATACTTGTCCTTACTTTCATTTAAAATAATTAATTGGCAGCATTCAAAAGTGACCAAAACATCAGCCAGGAAGCATAGGAACTGAGAAGTGGTCTGTGGTCACCACCTGCAGAACCACTCCTTTATTGGGGGTGTCTTGCTAATTGCCTATAATTTCCACCTGTTGTCTATTCCATTTGCACAACAGCATGTGAAATGTATTGTCAATCAGTGTGCTTTCACTTTAGTGGTAGCATGAGACGGAGTCTACAACCCACACAAGTGGCTCAGGTAGTGCAGCTCATCCAGTATGGCACATCAATGCGAGCTGTGGCAAGAAGGTTTGGCATTTGGCATTTGGCATTTGGCATTTGCCAGAGAACACCAAGATTGGCAAATTTGCCACTGGCGCCCTGTGCTCTTCACAGATGAAAGCAGGTTCACACTGAGCACATGTGGCAGACGTGACAGAGTCTGGAGACGCCGTGGAGAACGTTCTACTGCCTGCAACATGCTCCAGCATGACCAGTTTGGCAGTGGGTCAGTCATGGTGTGGGGTGGCATTTCTTTGGGGGGCCGCACAGCCCTCCATGTGCTCGCCAGAGGTATCCTGACTGCCATTAGGTACCGAGATGAGATCCTCAGACCCCTTGTGAGACCATATGCCCTGGGTTCCTCCTAATGCAAGACAATGCTAGACCTCATGTGGCTGGAGTGTGTCAGCAGTTCCTGCAAGAGGAAGGCATTGGTGCTATGGACTGGCCCGCCCGTTCCCCAGACCTGAATCCAATTGAGCACATCTGGGACATCATGTCTCGCTCCATCCACCAACGCCACGTTGCACCACAGACTGTCCAGGAGTTGGCGGATGCTTTAGTCCAGGTCTGAGGAGATCCCTCAGGAGACCATCCGCCACCTCATCAGGAGCATGCCCAGGCGTTGTAGGGAGGTCATGCAGGCACGTGGAGGCAACACACACTACTGAGCCTCATTTTGACTTGTTTTAAGGACATTACATCAATGTTGGATCAGCCTGTAGTGTGGTTTTCCACTTTAATTTTGAGTGTCTCCAAATCCAGACCTCCAATGGGTTGATAAATTTGATTTCCATTGATCATTTTAGTGTGATTTTGTTGTCAGCACATTCAACTATGTAAAGAAAAAAGTATTTAATAAGAATATTTAATTCATTCAGATCTAGGATGTGTTATTTTAGTGTTCCCTTTAGTTTTTGGAGCAGTGTATATAGTATTTGCTACATTAACATTTGGTCAGTGTGTGATCTTCTATGTATCTATATAATCTTCACAGTAACCTTCAGACAATAACATTGGGATTCTGAATGTGTCTTTTACTTAGCAGGTGGTACATAATGACCTGTTTCACCAGTTCTCCTCTCTTTAGCAGTGACATATTTTAAGGTATTTGTGAATGTAAGGTACATATGTAGGATCTTAATTTGATCAATGCAGGCCATTTTTAACTGGTAGTGTATTTGAGGTTTAAAAAGACTTGTAAAGTTTGTAATTTCCACATAGAAATGTCTTGATTTGATTTCCCCGAAAAACACCTTAAAAAATGTCCATTAATTATAATCCACATAATAATTTACATTTTGTATACTGCAGGATTATTTTCGTGCTGTAGCATACTGACTCAAATTAAGATCCTACATCTCTCTTTCTCTCTCTCTCTCCTTCCTCATTGTTTCTTTCCTCCCTTCCCTTCCTATTCTCTGCCTCTTCCTCCTCTCTCTCTCTCTCTCTTTCTCTCTCCTTCCTTATTGTTTCTTTCCTCCCTTCCCTTCCTATTCTCTGCCTCTTCCTCCTCTCTCTCTCTCTCTCTCTCTCTCCCCATCTCATCGGAAACATATGGGCTAATTGCTAAAGCAAGTGAAATAGATAAACAAACGTGAAACATAAATATGGGTTGTATTTACAATGGTGTTTTTCTTCACTGGTTGACCTTTTCTTGTGGCAACAGGTCACAAATCTTGCTGCTGTGATGTCACACTGTGGTATTTCACCAGGTAGATATGGGAGTTTATCATAATTTGATTTGTTTTCGATTTATTTGTGGATCTGTGTAATCTGAGGGAAATATGTGTCTCTAATATGGGCATACATTTGGCAGGGGGTTAGGAAGTGCAGCTCAGATTCCACCTCATTTTGTGGGTCTCTCTCTCTCTGACAGAGTGAGGGTAAGAAGCCCGGAGCCACTGAACTATGGGGGGGGGGCAGCCGTATGGTAGACACGAGGCCAGAGCCAAGACTGGCTACTACCCACAGTGTGTGTGTGTGTGTGTGTGTGTGTGTGTGTGTGTGTGTGTGTGTGTGTGTGTGTGTGTGGTGTGTGTGTGTGTGTGTGTGTGTGTGTGTGTGTGTGTGTGAGAGAGAGAGAGAGAGAGAGAATGGGTGTTAATTGAATATTAGTGTACAGTATATATCTACAGTATGTAGTGGTAGTCAGTCTATATCTAACTGTGGGAAGAGCTTCATCTGCTGTGTGTTTCAGATGGTTTAGAATGGATAGATGGAAACATGTTAATATAGAGGGGAAGGAAACATGCTAGTATAGAGGGGAAGGAAACATGTTAATATAGAGGGGAAGGAAACATGTTAATATAGAGGGGAAGGAAACATGTTAATATAGAGGGGAAGGAAACATGTTAATATAGAGGGGAGGGAAACATGTTAATATAGAGGGGAGGGAAACATGTTAATATAGAGGGGAAGGAAACATGTTAGTATAGAGGGGAAGGAAACATGCTAGTATAGAGGGGAAGGAAACATGTTAATATAGAGGGGAAGGAAACATGTTAATATAGAGGGGAAGGAAACATGTTAATATAGAGGGGAGGGAAACATGTTAATATAGAGGGGAAGGAAACATGCTAGTATAGAGGGGAAGGAAACATGTTAGTATAGAGGGGAAGGAAACATGTTAATATAGAGGGGAAGGAAACATGTTAATATAGAGGGGAAGGAAACATGTTAATATAGAGGGGAAGGAAACATGTTAATATAGAGGGGAGGGAAACATGTTAATATAGAGGGGAAGGAAACATGCTAGTATAGAGGGGAAGGAAACATGTTAGTATAGAGGGGAAGGAAACATGTTAGTATAGAGGGGAAGGAAACATGTTAGTATAGAGGGGAAGAAAACAGAACATGTTAATATAGAGGGGAAGGAAACATGTTAATATAGAGGGGAAGGAAACATGCTAGTATAGAGGGGAAGGAAACATGTTAGTATAGAGGGGAAGGAAACATGTTAGTATAGAGGGGAAGGAAACATGTTAGTATAGAGGGGAAGGAAACAGAACATGTTAGTATAGAGGGGAAGGAAACATGTTAATATAGAGGGGAAGGAAACATGCTAGTATAGAGGGGAAGGAAACATGCTAGTATAGAGGGGAAGGAAACATGTTAGTATAGAGGGGAAGGAAACATGTTAGTATAGAGGGGAAGGAAACATGTTAGTATAGAGGGGAAGGAAACATGTTAGTATAGAGGGGAAGGAAACATGTTAGTATAGAGGGGAAGGAAACATGTTAATATAGAGGGGAAGGAAACATGTTAGTATAGAGGGGAAGGAAACAGAACATGTTAGTATAGAGGGGAAGGAAACATGTTAGTATAGAGGGGAAGGAAACATGTTAATATAGAGGGGAAGGAAACATGCTAGTATAGAGGGGAAGGAAACATGCTAGTATAGAGGGGAAGGAAACATGTTAGTATAGAGGGGAAGGAAACATGTTAGTATAGAGGGGAAGGAAACATGTTAGTATAGAGGGGAAGGAAACATGTTAGTATAGAGGGGAAGGAAACAGAACATGTTAATATAGAGGGGAAGGAAACATGTTAGTATAGAGGGGAAGGAAACATGTTAATATAGAGGGGAAGGAAACATGTTAGTATAGAGGGGAAGGAAACAGAACATGTTAATATAGAGGGGAAGGAAACATGTTAGTATAGAGGGGAAGGAAACATGTTAATATAGAGGGGAAGGAAACATGTTAGTATAGAGGGGAAGGAAACATGTTAGTATAGAGGGGAAGGAAACATGTTAGTATAGAGGGGAAAGAAACATGTTAGTATAGAGGGGAAGGAACATGTTAGTATAGAGGGGAAGGAAACATGTTAGTATAGAGGGGAAGGAAACATGTTAGTATAGAGGGGAAGGAAACATGTTAGTATAGAGGGGAAGGAAACATGCTAGTATAGAGGGGAAGGAAACATGTTAGTATAGAGGGGAAGGAAGCATGTTAGTATAGAGGGGAAGGAAACATGTTAGTATAGAGGGGAAGGAAACATGTTAGTATAGAGGGGAAGGAAACATGCTAGTATAGAGGGGAAGGAAACATGTTAGTATAGAGGGGAAGGAAACATGTTAGTATAGAGGGGAAGGAACATGTTAGTATAGAGGGGAAGGAAAACATGTTAGTATAGAGGGGAAGGAAACAGAACAAATAAGTGCTGAGAGCAGTGTGAGCAGAGTGTGTGTGTGTGTGTGTGGTGTGTGTGTGTGTGTGTGTGTGTGTGTGTGTGTGTGTGTGTGTGTGTGTGTGTGTGTGTGTGTGTGTGTGTGTGTGTGTGTGTGTGTGTGTGTGTGTGTGTATAAATTTTCAGATTTGGTTGAGGAGGGGGAATTGACTCTGTGTGGGTGGCATATATTCTAGAGTGGGTGTGAGAGAAGTGTGCATGTGATGGTTGAGATTGACACAGTGAGAGAGTGAGACTGGGCTGAGAGATGGGTGACAGAGAGGGGCTGAGAGATGGGTGACAGAGAGGGGCTGAGAGATGGGTGACAGAGAGGGGGAGAAATGCAGAGAAAGGGAGAGAGATACTCTGCAACCTTTCAGGCTAATCTCTACTAACATCTCTTACCCTTCTCTGTCTCTCTGTGTGTCTCTCTCTCTCTCTCTCTTTCTCTCTCTCTCTCTATTCAAGGGGCTCTATTGGCATGGGAAACGTGTTAACATTGCAAAAGCAAGTGAGGTAGATAATATACAAAAGTTAAATAAACAATAAAAATTAACAGTAAACATTACACATACAGAAGTTTCAAAACAATAAAGACATTACAAATGTCATATTATATATATATACACAGTGTTTTAACAATGTACAAATGGTTAAAGTACACAAGATAAAATAAATAAGCATAAATATGGGTTGTATTTACAATGGTGTTTGTTCTTCACTGGTTGCCCTTTTCTCGTGGCAACAGGTCACAAATCTTGCTGCTGTGATGCACACTGTGGTATTTCACCCAGTAGATATGGGAGTTTATCAACATTGGATTTGTTTTCGAATTCTTTGTGGATCTGTGTAATCTGAGGGAACTATGTGTCTCTAATATGGTCATACATTTGACAGGAGGTTAGGAAGTGCAGCTCAGTTTCCACCTCATTTTGTGGGCAGTGAGCACATAGCCTGTCTTCTCTTGAGAGCCATGTCTGCCTACGGCGGCCTTTCTCAATAGCAAGGCTATGCTCACTGAGTCTGTACATAGTCAAAGCTTTCCTTAAGTTTGGGTTAGTCACAGTGGTCAGGTATTCTGCCGCTGTGTACTCTCTGTGTAGGGTCAGTCACAGTGGTCAGGTATTCTGCCGCTGTGTACTCTCTGTTTAGTGTCAGTCACAGTGGTCAGGTATTCTGCCGCTGTGTACTCTCTGTTTAGGGTCAGTCACAGTGGTCAGGTATTCTGCCGCTGTGTACTCTCTGTTTAGGGCCAAATAGCATTCTAGTGTGCTCTGTTTTTTTTGTTAATTCTTTCCAATGTGTTAAGTAATTATCTTTTTGTTTTCTCATGATTTGGTTGGGTCTGATTGTGTTGCTGTCCTGGGGCTCTGTGGGGTGTGTTTGTGTTTGTGAACAGAGCCCCAGGACCAGCTTGCTTAGGGGACTCTTCTCCAGGTTCATCTCTCTGTAGGTGATGGCTTTGTTATGGAAGGTTTAGGAATCGCTTCCTTTTAGGTGGTTATAGAATTTAACGGCTCTTTTCTGGATTTTGATAATTAGTGGGTATCGGCCTAATTCTGCTCTGCATGCATTATTTGGTGTTCAACATTGTACACGGAGGATATTTTTGCAGAATTCTGCATGCAGAGTAAATTTGGTGTTTGTCCCATTTTGTGAAGTCTTGGTTGGTGAGCGGACCCCAGACCTCACAACCATAAAGGGCAATGAGCTTTATGACTGATTCAAGTATTTTTAGCCAAATCCTAATTGGTATGTTGAATTTTATGTTCGTTTTGATGGCATAGAATGCCCTTCTTGCCTTGTCTCTCAGATCGTTCACAGCTTTGTGGAAGTTACCCGTGGCGCTGATGTTTAGGCCAAGATATATATAGTTTCTGTGTGCTCTAGGGCAATGGTGTCTAGATGGAATTTATATTTGTGGTCCTGGCGACTGGACCTTTTTTGGAACACCATTATTTTGGTCTTACTGATATTTACTGTCAGGGGCCAGGTCTGACAGAATCTGTGCAGAAGATCTAGGTGCTGCTATAGGCCCTCCTTGGTTGGTGACAGAAGCACCAGATCATCAGCAAACAGTAGACATTTGACTTCAGATTCTAGTAGGGTGAGCCAATTTGTTGATGTATATGTTGAAGAGGGTGGGGCTTAAGCTGCATCCCTGTCTCACCCCACGGCCATGTGGAAAGAAATGTGTGTGTTTTTTGCCAATTGTAACCGCACACTTGTTGTTTGTGTACATGGATTTTATAATGTTGTATGTTTTACCCCCAACACCACTTTCCATCAGTTTGTATAGCAGACCCTCATGCCAAATTGAGTCTAAGGCTTTTTTGAAATCAACAAACATGAGAAGACTTTGCCTTTGTTTTGGTTTGTTTGGTTGTCATTAGGGTGTGCAGGGTGAATACGTGGTCTGTTGTACGGTAATTTGGTAAAAAGCCTATTTGACATTTGCTCAGTACATTGTTTTCATTGAAGAAATGTTTGAGTCTGCTGTTAATGATAATGCAGAGGATTTTCCCAAGGTTACTGTTGACGCATATTCCACGGTAGTTATTGGGGTCAAATTTGTCTCCACTTTGTGGATTGGGGTGATCAGTCCTTGGTTCCAAATATTGGGGAATATGCCAGAGCTAAGGATGATGTTAAAGTGTTTTAGTATTGCCAATTGTAATTTGTTGTCTGTATATTTGATCATTTCATTGAGGATACCATCAACACCACAGGCCTTTTTGGGTTGGAGGGTTTTTATTTTGTCCTGTAACTCATTCAATGAAATTGGTGAATCCAGTGGGTTCTGGTTGTCTTTAATAGTTGATTCTAAGATCTGTATTTGATCATGTATATGTTTTTGCTCTTTATTCTATTTTATAGAGCCAAAAAGATTGGAGAAATGGTTTACCCATACATCTCCATTTTGGATAGATAATTCTTCGTGTTGTTGTTTCGTTTAGTGTTTCCAATTTTCCCAGAAGTGGTTAGAGTCTATGGATTCTTCAATGACATTGAGCTGATTTCTGACGTGCTGTTCCTTCTTTTTCCGTAGTGTATTTCTGTATTGTTTTAGTGATTCACCATAGTGAAGGCGTAGACTCAGGTTTTCCGGGGTCTCTATGTTTTTGGTTGGACAGGTTTCTCAATTTCTTTCTTAGATTTTTGCATTCTTCATCAAACCATTTATCATTATTGTTAATTTTCTTCGGTTTTCTATTTGAGATTTTTAGATTTGATAGAGAAGCTGAGAGGTCAAATATACTGTTAAGATTTTCTACTGCCAAGTTTACACCTTCACTATTACAGTGGAACGTTTTACCCAGGATATTGTCCAAAAGGGATTGAATTTGTTGTTACCTAATTGTTTTTTGGTAGGTTTCCAAACTGCAATCCTTCCATCTATAGCATTTCTTAATGTTACCCAGTTCCTTTGGCTTTGATGCCTCATGATTGAGTATTGCTCTGTTCAAGTAGACTGTGATTTTGCTGTGGTCTGATAGGGGTGTGAGTGGGCTGACTGTGAACGCTCTGAGAGACTCTGGGTTGAGGTCAGTGATAAAGTAGTCTACAGTACTACTGCCAAGAGATGAGCTATAGGTGTACCTACCATAGGAGTCCCCTCGAAGCCTACCGTTGACTATGTACATACCCAGCGTGCGACAGAGCTGCAGGAGTTGTGACCCGTTTTTGTTGGTTATGTTGTCATAGTTGTGCCTAGGGGGGCATATGGGGGAGGGAATGCTGTCACCTGCAGGCGGGTGTTTGTCCCCCTATTCCTCTCTCTCTCTACCCCCCCCCTCTCTCTCTACCCCCCTCCCCCTCTCTCTCTACCCCCCTCCCCCTCTCTCTCTAACCCCCCCCCTCTCTCTACCCCCCTCTCTCTCTCTAACCCCCTCCCCCTCTCTCTCTCTACCCCCCCCTCTCTCTCTCTCTCTAACCCCCCCTCTCTCTCTCTAACCCCCCCCCCTCTCTCTCTCTCTCTCTCTAACCCCCCTCTCTCTCGCTCTCTCTCTACCCCCCCCCTCTCTCTAACCCCCCCTCTCTCTCTCTCTAACCCCCCCCCCTCTCTCTCTAACCCCCCTCTCTCTCGCTCTCTCTCTAACCCCCCCCTCTCACTTTCTTTCTCTCTACCCCCCCTCTCTCTCTCTAACCCCCCCCTCTCTCTCTAACCCCCCCCTCTCTCTCTCTAACCCCCCCCCCCTCTCTCTAACCCCCCCCCCCTCTCTCTCTCTCTAAACCCCCCCCCCTCTCTCTCTCCTCTAACCCCCCCTCTCTCTCTCTCTCTCTAATCCCCCCCTCTCTCTCTAACCCTCTCTCTCTCTCTTCCCCCCCCCTCTCTCTCTCTCTCTAACCCCCCCTCTCTCTCTCTCTCTCTCTCTACCCCCCCTCTCTTGCTCTCTCCCTCACTCTCTTTCCCAACTTATAGTTATAGCCCATTACTGGTCTGGACCCAGTCAGGAACAACTCTGGGCCCTAGTTATAGTTATAGCCCATTACTGGTCTGGACCCAGTCAGGAACAACTCTGGGCCCTAGTTTTAGCCCATTACTGGTCTGGACCCAGTCAGGAACAACTCTGGGCCCTAGTTATAGCCCATTACTGGTCTGGACCCCCGTCAGGAACAACTCTGGGCCCTAGTTTTAGCCCATTACTGGTCTGGACCCAGTCAGGAACAACTCTGGGCCCTAGTTATAGCCCATTACTGGTCTGACCCCGTCAGGAACAACTCTGGGCCCTAGTTTTAGCCCATTACTGGTCACTATACAAGAACCCATAATACGACCAGACAATAAAAGTCTACATTGGGATTTTACAGTAATGAAGAAAGCCAACGATCCAAAACAGGGAATGTTTCCTTTGTTAAAGTCGTTC
>NW_022263470.1:0-54419 GCF_002021735.2 Oncorhynchus kisutch | reverse complement strand
AAAGCAATCTGTGTCCCACATGGCACCCAAATGGCATTTTCATGCATGCAACATTTTTGCACTTTTCGTGACTTGACCTAATTGCATACTCTATGAATATGAAGGGGGGGGGGGATTCTTATGACATTGCCAGTAGTAAGGTTTGAGTTTCATTATCAAAAGAACAAGTGCTGTAGCTTTTAAATGATATGTCCCTTTCTATTTACCGACTGAAATGAACAGAGTGGGTACCACAGGTGTACTGTACATCGTCAAAACAACCACTCACAGTTTAACAGGCTACCCCGCTTACCCCTTTAATGTAGGAGGACACATATGCAAATAATCAGAATAATCAGGTGTGATTGTGATGTCATGCTGTGGGTCAAAAATTCCCTCCCCTCAGGAACAGGCTAAAATTCCAGGTGTTTTTCTTTTTAAAGCTCTTACACTAAAAGTGCATTGTCATAATTTTCATGTGTGGAAATATCATTAAAAAACAGGAGAATTGACTGCACTGTCCCTTTAATAACACCCACACGTGAAAATGATTTTGTTCCTTGGCCGGGAAAGAGTTTTGCTAAATGGATGGCTGAAACACACACACACGTACGTACACATGCACGCACATACACACATGCACACACGCAGGCACACATACAGCTGTGAGAGAGAGTCAGCCGGGGCTGGAGTAATATCAATAATAAACCACAGAAAGGAAATTCACCAGCAAGACTCGTCTTGATAACGACATTCCGAGACGTAATGAATCCACTACCGAAAAATAACAGGAGCCAAACTGTGAATAAACAAGGACAACGGCGATAACACAAAACACGCTAAGACACGCTAGCTAGCCGCCGTCACTAGCCCAGCCACATGGTCAAAATTACATTACTCCAGATTGTACTCCAGATTACACTTACTATTATCATCCTGCGCCAGGGTTTTGGGTTTCCCCTTTGAACAGAGCTGTGAAATCCATGCTAATCATTGACACTGGAGAGACTGGCTAGCGACGACGCTAGCGCTAATGCTATCGCCTGCAAGGATCTAATGGAGTCCAATTTGTGAAGGACTGGTGCCTGTGGCTGCCAGGGCAGTTTGCATGGCAGAATCAAGATGGATAGCTTCCAAGGGAATCAAAATTGGGTTATAGGGGCCCCTGTAGAAGATTGACAACATGCTAACACTGAATTGTGGTGTTAGGGGCCTCAGCACAAGATTGACAACACACTCCAAGCTTGCATAGTAACACACAAATACACTGTAGACTAACACACACACTTGTGGTGAATCAACAACACTACACCCAACACACCCACTACACCAAGTGTACCCCTACTATAAAGAGTAGTCTTATGGCCCCAGTGCAATACCATGAACCCATGGTAGAATCCACCCAAAACCAAGATAAGAGTCCAACAGAGTCAGCTAACAGCACACGCGATGTTTCTGTGGAACTGCTAAATCTCCTCATCAGTGAGTTTCCCTCCTCCATGTTAAGAGGAAAAGAGGTAGAGAGGAAGGGAGAGGTTGAACATGGTGAGAGAAAAAGTGGGAGGGACGGAGGGATGGGAGAGGTTGACGATGTTGATAGAAAAAGTGGGAGGGACGGAGGGAAGGAGAGGTTGACATGTTGAGAGAAAGAGAGGGAGGGAGGGGTTGATATAGGGAGATTCACGCTGAGACTGCTTTGAAAACCTGCATTAATGGATAATAACAAGTTAACATACTATTCCCTCTATAACCCACACAGAGACCATCTCCCTCAGGGATTTCCATGGTTTTATTGTGAAAGCCATTTCTCCTTTGTGCCTTTATCACAGTATAGAGTGACATCAAATCTACCCCTGACCACTTCCCTCTTCCTGTTGACCTCCCAGGTGACTTCCTGTCATCACTCAGTCTGTTGTTTGTAACAGACAGCTGTTCAAACACAATGTGGTTACTGTGTGCCCCCTTAACCCCTCTGTATCCAAACAGGAGCCATGGGAACACCACTCCCACCCCACCCTCCTCTGCCTACAGGGCAGCTACAGTCTCTAGCACACATACTGTGTATCCTTCACTGGATTGCAATGAAAATCTCTGTGGTGCGACAACGTGGATACCTGCTCACCAGAAGTAGTCTTTGGAGAAAACGCGTTAGCAGTGCTAATACCCTCTGAGTGTTTTGAGTCTCCCTCCACTACAGAGAGAAGGTGTTGATGTCAGGAAGGCTCCAAGAAGAACACCCTGTGATTACGTAGCTGTTACCCCCCCAACACCATCGTCAGAGGGAGATAACAGCCATGTGCCCGTCTATTAGAGGTCGACCGCTTATAATTTTCAATGCCGATACTGGTACCGATTATTGGAGGACCAAAAAAAGCCGATACCAATTATCGGAACGATTTTTAAAATGTATTTGTAATAATGACAATTACAACAATACTGAATGACACTTATTCAAATGAATAAAATCAATTTAGCCTCAAATAAATAATGAAACATATTCAATTTGGTTCAATAATGCAAAAACAAAGTGTTGGAGAAGAAAGTAAAAGTGCAATATGTGCCATGTAAGAAAGCTAACCGTTTAAGTTCCTTGCTCAGAACATGAGAACATATGAAAGCTGGTGGTTCCTTTTAACATGAGTTTTCAATATTCCAGGTAAGAAGTTTTAGGTTGTAGTTATTATAGGAATTATAGGACCATTTCTCTCTATACGATTTGTATTTCATATACCTTTGACTATTGGATATTCTTATAGGCACTTTAGTATTGCCAGTGTAACAGTATAGCTTCCATCCTTCTCCTCGCCGCTACCTGGGCTCGAAACAGGAACACATTGACAACAGCCACCCTTGAAGCAGCGTTACCCATGCTGACTCAGAGCAAGTGACGCTATTGAACGCTATTGAAATGCTATTAGCGCAGACCTCGCTAACTAGCTAGCCATTTCACATCGGTTACACCAGCCTCATCTCGGGAGTTGATAGGCTTGAAGTCATAAACAGCGCAATGCTTGAAGCATGGCGAAGAGCTGCTGGCAAAACGCACTAAAGTGCTGTTTGAATGAATGCTTACGAGCCTGCTCGTGCCTACCACCCGCTCAGTCAGACTGCTCTATCAAATCATAGACTTAATTATAACATAATAACACACAGAAATACGACCATTAATATGGTCAAATCCGGAAACTATCATCTCGAAAACAAAACATTTATTCTTTCAGTGAAATACGGAACCGTTCCGTATTTTATCTAACGGGTGGCATCTCTAAGTCTAAATATTGCTGTTACATTGCACAACCTTCAATGTTATGTCATAATTACGTAAAATTCTGGCAAATTAGTACGCAATGAGCCAGGCGGCCCAAACTGTTGCATATACCCTGACTCTGCATGCAATGAACGCAAGAGAAGTGACACAATTTCACCTGGTTAATATTGCCTGCTAACCTGGATTTCTTTTAGCTAAATATGCAGGTTTAAAAAGATATACTTCTGTGTATTGATTTTAAGAAAGGCATTGATGTTTATGGTTAGATACACGTTGGAGCAACGACAGTCCTTTTTTGCGAATGCACACTGCATCGATTATATGCAATGCAGGACACGCTAGATAAACTAGTAATACCATCAACCATGTGTAGTTATAACTAGTGATTATGATTGATTAAGTTTAATGCTAGCTAGCAACTTACCTTGGCTTCTTACTGCATTCGCGTAACAGGTGGGATCCTCGTGAGGCAGGTGGTTAGAGCGTTGGACTAGTTAACCGTAAGGTTGCAAGATTGAATCCCCGAGCTGACAAGGTAAAATCTGTCTTTCTGCCCCTGAACAAGGCAGTTAACCCACTGTTCCTAGGCCGTCATTGAAAATAAGAATGTGTTCTTAACTGACTTGCCTAGTTACATAAAGATGAAATAAAGATGTAAAAAAATAAAAAATAAACGTCATCTGCAAAATCTGCGTCCAAAAATACCGATCTCCGATTGTTATGAAAACTTGAAATCGTCCCTAATTAATCGGCCATTCCGATTAATCGGTCGACCTCTACCGTCTATTCTTCTATTCCTGAGTCTATACACACACACACACACACACCACACCACACACACACACACACACACAACACACACACACACACACACACACACACACACACACACCACACACAGTCTTCTCACTATTTTCTGTTGCCAATGAACACAACAACAAAGTGTTGACCTGTTGACCTGAGCTAAATCTGTCAAAATGGATGCCTGACTAACAGCGCAATACCAGTAGTGAACTTTTGTACTCAGTAACCTCAGAGAGAGAGAAAAAGGGGGAGGGAGAGAGAGAGAGATACAGGAAAGACAATGACAGAGACAGGAAAGAGATTACAGAGAGCGAGAAAGGGGGGATAGAGAGATAGAGACAGGGAGAAACAGGGGAAGGGAGAGATACAGGAAAGACAGAGACAGAGACAGGAAAGAGGTTACAGAGAGAGAGAAAGGGGGGATAGAGAGATAGAGACAGAGAAAGAGTGACACTGAAAGAAGGAGAGAGAGATCGAGAGAGAGATCAAGAGAAAGAGAGAAATTGAAGAGGAGGAAAGCAGAGCTCTAAGTCTTACAGCACCTCTAGAAAACCACGGCAACAATAAAAGCCAATCAAGCGTGAGTCTAATCCCACATCTGCTTGTCATAATCCAGGCGGACACCCAGCCAAGCATGGACCTACTAACTACAGCCCCCATAACTCCCCACCCTTCCCTAACTACAGCCCCCATAACCCTCCACCCTACCAATCCTCATTTGACCTGACTGACTGGCTATCTGGCTGGCTGGCTGGCTGGCTGACTGACTCTACTGTCCAATGCCCAAAACATTCCACCACCAAGTTGAATCTTTCCCTCACGCTTCAACAGAAAAACACTTTCAGTGGACATTCTCCATTGAGTTTACATTATAGTACAGGTCAGGAGTAGATTACAGCGGGCCACACAGAGATTCAGAGATTTTGTATCAGTCACGAATTCCGTAAAAAATGGAGACTAACATTGAGCCCAAGACGGTATGGGGCTCATACGTTGACCGGCAACAGACCATCCGTAATTAGTCTGTTTTTTGTGTGGTTTTTTTAAAGAAAAGAGTTTAAATGAGTTAAACTTTTGAAGGATAAATAGATGCCTTCTTCAATTACTGCAGTGGGCTAAATCAGGGCCACACAGAGAGATTATTTGTAGTGTTACGCAAATCTACTTTGAAACAAAAGTATACACCTCACACACATGGTTATGGACTAATAAAAAATAAAAATAAAAATGTACCATGTCAGATATAGTTGAAATGTATAACATCCCAATATTACACTTTATATAGATCACAGAAGACTGAAATATAACAAAACTGTTTGACATTGACACACCAGATGTCGTAAAAAAAAGTATCTTCAATAATTATGAAATTATGAAAAAGTAATAACATTCCACCCATGAGGCCAAAGAGGGCGCTTTTGGTCATTGACTGCTGGAAAGGGCTACTCTGGGTCCAGGAAAACAGCGTTTAGGGGGAGAAAGAGAAGTGTTTTGAGGTCTAACTCACAAATCACTGCAGCATTCTGGAGGCCGGTGCTCTGACTGAGCAAGCTGTGTCCCTTGCTCCTGTCAGCAGCAGTATTTACAGCGACACGTGATCACAAATGTGGTGAAATCAGCACTTTTAAGAGACTTTAAGGAGTTTAGCACGTCGTTTTATGCAGTTAACTCATTACTGGGGCGATATGCAGCTAAGAGAGAGGCACAGTTGGAGTGTGTGTGTGTGTGTGAGAGATAAAGTGGGGGAATGGACAACTGATATATTATGGAGACATGAACTCAACAGAATTACAAATAAACCTGGACATGCTATCTGCTAAAGCACTCAGCTGATATAATGTGTTCTCCTCCATCTGTTCCCTAGGAGACTCTCTCTCTCTCTCTCTCTCTCTCTCTCCTCTTCTCTCTCTCTCTCTCTCTCTCCTCTCTCTCTCTCTCTCTCTCTCTCTCTCTCTCTCTCTCTCTCTCTCTCTCTCTCTCTCTCTCTCTCTCTCTCTCTCTCTCTCTCTCTCTCTCTCTCTCTCTCTCTCTCTCTCTCTCTCTCTCTCTCTCTCTCTCTCTCTCTCTCTCTCTCTCTCACTCTCACTCACTCACACTCACACTCACACACACAGAGCCTGTGTGAGCCTCTGTTCCACTGGTCACAGAGGGAGGCTAAGCCACAGGTGTGGCCGGTGAAAGACCCCTGGCAGCTGTGTGTGAGAGAAAGAGAGAAGAGAGAGAGAGGGAAAGAGAGAAGGAGAGAGAGGGAAAGCCTACCTGAGTGCATGTGCCTGCCTATGTGAGTATGCATCCGTGTGTGTGTGTGTGTGTGTGTGTGTGTGTGTGTGTGTGTGTGTGTGTGTGTGTGTGTGTGTGTGTGTGTGTGTGTGTGTGTGTGTGTGTGTGTGTGTGCGTGTGTGTGTGTGTGCGTGTGTGTGTGTGTGTGTGTGTGTGTGTGTGTGTGTGTGAGAGCAGTCATGTGTACATATGTATCTATCCATATTATTATTTTTTATTTAACCTTTAGGGACAACATATTGAGATGTGGGTCTCTTTTGAAAATGCGCCCCGTATTTACAACAACACATTACACCCAAACTATACACATTCAAATAAAACATCACAAATCACCCAGAAAAACAGACATTCCTCCACAATAAGTCCCCAATCAGAACGGCA
Source organism: Oncorhynchus kisutch (assembly GCF_002021735.2). Classification (NCBI taxonomy): domain Eukaryota; kingdom Metazoa; phylum Chordata; class Actinopteri; order Salmoniformes; family Salmonidae; genus Oncorhynchus; species Oncorhynchus kisutch. Next base: position 47,707 of record NW_022263470.1, on the reverse strand, counting down.
CCAGAACATCAAGATTAAAAGTATTTAGAATTTTGTTCCAGCCATACGGTTGCATTAACACTAAAAGCAGATTTACCTCGCTCTGTGGAGACCCTAGGAACCTCAACAGTTAACCAATCACATGAAAGGATTAGGCAACTCAGGTGTCTATACTTCAAAAGCAAAGTTAGATAAGATGGAAGTTTATGAATTTGGGCCTTGTAAACATAAAGGGAGTAATGTAGAGACCTACGGGTCTTTAGCCAAGTCCAGCCAACCTTTTGATACAGGATGATGCAGTGATGAGTATTAAAACCTTCACCTGTAACAAAACAAAGGCACTACGGTAGATGATATCCAAAGGTTTAAGTGTAGTAGCAGCTGCATAAACAAGAACTGATAAAAAGGTTGACTGAATGATCTGCTTCCTACTGCTTAGAGAAAGGCACCATCTGTTTCTGTAGAAAAAGACAACTTTAAATCTTAGCTTCTTAACCAGTTCATCTATGTTTTTAAAATTTCAAAGACATAAGTATTTATATGCGGGAACACGTTTGATTGGAGAAACATCTAAAGAGTGAACATGTAGGTCTTCTGAAACATTCTGAGAGAGTTTCAAAACAGTATGTATTTAGTTTTCAAGTTTTAAATCAGCAAGGGATTCCTGCATAGCTCTAAAAGCTGACTGTAGTTTAGACACAGCCAGATACACAGCCAGATCAACAGTCAAATCAACATTCAGATCAACAGTTAGATCAACAGCCAGATCAATAGTCAGATCAACAGTCAGATCAACATTCAGATCAACAGCCAGATCAAACAGCCAGATCAACAGCCAGATCAACATTCAAATCAACAGCCAGATCAAACAGCCAGATCAACAGTCAGATCAACAGCCAGATCAACAGCCAGATCAACATTCAGATCAACAGCCAGATCAAACAGCCAGATCAACAGCCAGATCAACATTCAAATCAACAGCCAGATCAAACAGCCAGATCAACAGTCAGATCAACAGCCAGATCAATAGCCAGATCAACATTCAGATCAACAGCCAGATCAAACAGCCAGATCAACATTCAAATCAACAGCCAGATCAAACAGCCAGATCAACAGTCAGATCAACAGCCAGATCAACAGCCAGATCAACATTCAGATCAACAGCCAGATCAAACAGCCAGATCAACAGTCAGATCAACAGCCAGATCAACAGCCAGATCAACAGCCAGATCAACATTCAGATCAACAGCCAGATCAAACAGCCAGATCAACAGCCAGATCAACATTCAAATCAACAGCCAGATCAAACAGCCAGATCAACAGTCAGATCAACAGCCAGATCAACAGCCAGATCAACAGCCAGATCAAACAGCCAGATCAACAGCCAGATCAACAGCCAGATCAACAGCCTGATCAACAGCCAGATCAAACAGTCAGATCAACAGTCAGATCAACAGTCAGATCAACAGTCAGATCAAGTCGGGCAGTAGCAGACATAATACTATCATCTGCATATAGATGAAGTTCACCATTTTTAACAGACTGACCAATGGTTTGTATATACAGTAAATAGTGAAGAGAGCAGGACCCAAAATCAACCCCTGTGGTACAGCTTTACATACTTCAAGAAATTCAGACTTAACCGCATCAATCACAACATCCTGAGTTCTGTCACTAAGATAATCCTGAAACCATGAACAGGCGACAGAGCTCAGGCCTATTGAGGAAAACGTATATAATAGCATGATCAACAGTATCAAAAGTGTTTGACGGGTCCACAAACAAAGCAGCACATTTCATTGTAGTGTGTAAAGCATTGACAAGATCATTCACTACTAGAGTGGTTGCTGTAATAGTGCTCTGTCCAGGCCTGAACCCTGTGAGGTTACATTCAAAATTCATTTCTGAGACAAAAAGAGCAAAGTTCTACATTTACCAAGGATTCAATAATCTTAACTAGAAAAGGAAGCCTTGAAATGGGGTGATAATAATTAAGATCACTACTATCCCTGCCCTTATGAAGTGGCAGCACAAGAGCTGATTTACATACTTTGGAATATTTCCTGATAACAATGTTAAATAAAAAATGGGGGTTATTGAGTCAACAATGATGGTGCTGCACACTTAGACCAGGATCCAATTGGTCGACTCTGTGGATTCCTTGTTGTCTATTGCATCCATGTGTGTGTCTGTGTGTGTCCATGCGTGCATGTGTGTGTGTGTGTCAGGGCCGTGGTCACTAAGAGGTTAGGCACCAGATTCAGGGTCTAATTGTATGAGCAGATGAGTGAGAGGGCTGGGAACTAGGAGAGAGCCTTAGCAGACACGCCTGTCCTCACGACACTGGTGGCTTTCATTGTTCTGACTTACTACCCACGCAACGGCTCTACGTGTTACACTCACATACAGACAGAAATGAAATGCAGGACTGGACCTATAAGACAGACACATCTTTCAGAAACCAGACAATTACAAGTGCTGTAAAGGGGCCCTACATTGGGCTATTGGGAAACCTGAATCAACACTAGAGAGGAGAGGAGACTCAAAGTTATTCTAATCTCTATAGGTAATTCCCTTTACTACATACAGACAACATGTAAATACAAATACCAGCATGTTATACAAACAAATCATCAAACAGACTTCCAACTCTATTTTGGTCTCCTGTAGAAGCCTAAAGCAGCGTGTCCAACATCACAGTCAACTAGCAGATTCAGGTTTCAGTGTGCTCCATCTGTTTTCAGACACTAGCTTACTACATGTTAACTAGCAAGCCTTGTCTGCATGCCAAATGGTACCCTATTTTATAAAGTGCACTACTTTTGACCAGTGACCCATTTGGGATGCAGACAAGGATGGGATGTGTGTGTGTGTGTGTGTGTGTGTGTGTGTGTGTGTGTGTGTGTGTGTGTGTGTGTGTGTGTGTGTGTGTGTGTGTGTGTGTGTGTGTGTGTGTGTGTGTGTGTGTGTGTGTGTGTGTGCGTGCGTGCGTGCGTGCGTGCGTGCGTGCGTGCGTGCGTGCGTGCGTGCGTGCGTGCGTGCGTGCGTGCGTGCGTGCGTGCGGGCGTGTGTGTGTGTGTGCGCGCGTGTCTGTTTATGTGTGTGTATTAGACACCACTACAACCCACTAGTATAATCACTATATATATATATATATATATATATATCAACCTTAGGGCTTTAGAGGGTTGATCCTCATAAAGAGAGGTGACATTCAATTCAGCTGGCTCCAAATAGACACATAGCCAGGCAGACGAACATCCTCCAACTGTCCCATAGCGATGTACTACACACATCTACAATAATATGTACTACACACATCTACAATAATATGTACTACACACATCTATAATAATATGTACTACACACATCTACAATAATATGTACTCCACACATCTACAATAATATGTACTACACACATCTACAATAATATGTACTCCACACATCTACAATAATATGTACTCCACACATCTACAATAATATGTACTCCACACATCTACAATAATATGTACTCCACACATCTACAATAATATGTACTACACACATTTACAATAATATGTACTACACACATCTACAATAATATGTACTACACACATCTATAATAATAGCCACACACCTGTATAGGCTGAAATAGCCAGGAACAAGAGCTTCGAGATGTGACCATCTGTGTGTCCCAAACGGTACCGTTTTCCCTATATAGTGCACTACTTAGTAGTGTAAACTATATTGTGCATTACTAAGTAGTGTAAACTACATAGGGAACGGAGTGTCATTTGGAAGAGAGGCACACCCCCACATAGTTGACAAGGTGCAGACTATATACTGACCATCAATTTGAAAAAACAAAGAAAGTGAGACAATCTACGGGTTAATCTGGTCTTTGCTTGATTTCTCACATCCTTGTCTCCTTTTCAAAACGCATTGCAGAAGATCTGACCCACTGGGCAAGAACTGGTTGAATCATTGTTGTTTCTACATCATTTCAACCCCAAATTGCAATTTGATGACGTTGACTCAAACTGATTGGATTTGTAAAAAGTCATGAATGTGGGGAATTTCATCATTTTTTCACCCAACTTTTAACCTAAATACACTGAGTGAATTTGAACATTGAATTGACGTTAGTTGACAACTCAACCAAATGTAAATCAAAACTAGACGTTGAACTGACATCTGTGACCAGGGGGGAGGTTCTCCCCTCAGACCTTCTCCTCCAACATGCTTTGAGAAGGAGGTGAGGACATCAGACTCAAAGAATTAAGGAAATACAACTGAGATGCACCCTTCATCACTCCCAATCATTTATAACAGAACCAACGTTCTGGAACCCAGGGCCTTTTTCAGGGTTGAACAAGCATCACACTTTACATTAAGTTTTACAACTCCACAGTGGGTGGCCTCCTCGTCCAATTAGCGGGCCCTACCCACAATTTCGGAAACACTGTGCCATATCAAATGGAATCAAACGTTTATTTACATGCCACCATGTGAATGGTACAGTACCTGTGCAGTCGAGTAGAGCAGAGAGAGAGCTATCCCAGTCTCCCAGAGCAGGAACAGGAGTGGTTTCATCTTAGCTCCGCGGTTAAACGTGCTGTTATGTGTTGGTGAGGTGCAGCCTGGGATAGGGAGCACATGTTTCAGTCAGTGTCAAGACAGGGGAGAGAAAGGCAAAAACCCAGAAGGTGCACCGCTCTTCCCATCAAATCAAAATATTATTATGGCCAGTCTAATACTTACACAATACAGTGATGTTGCAAAAACATGTGTGAAAATACAGGAATAGGCGATCAGCTGTCACCGATGATAAAGTTAGATTGTATAAATTAGCCTAAATAGAAGGAATCAGATTGAGATTGAATGTATAGCCTATAACAAATAGAGATATTGGCATATATGCGTCTGTAAATTACTATGAATGACACTAGGTAGGTAGTTTCTTTGGGTATCAGGGTTCAATATTGCATGAATGTGATTATAACGATGTACTGAAAAGTTGTTGGATAACTGACACATGTAACAGCACAACCGCTACATGGATGGAATCCTAGGAGAAGCACTTCCCTCCGCTGGAAATAGCATTGGCCAATTATTGATTTCTAGCTAATTCATTCTACTTGTCAGATAGGCTCCCGCTTTCTCGAAAGTTCATTCTAGACAGTGAAGGATGCTCCCGCAGGGTAGGGGTAGCTCTAATGACACAGTTCAGCGATGTCTAAGGCAGTATAGCAGGCAGTTCATGTGTCTATAAAACGTATTTAAAATAATAACGATATTGCCAACAGCGACAGAGAAGGTCTACCGTGTCAAAAAGATGACGCGGCGCATTTCTAAATGTAAACGGTGTTCTGTAAACATAAAATGCCAGAACAACAACAATATTTAGGCTGAAATAATCAACTTGCACTTGGTTAAACTGATTATGTGGCGCGATAGAGACCATTCACAGGCACCAAATATTTCACAGACATCTGGACAGAATGACAGTACGATGTAACAGATATATAATGTTACCTTCTTTCGGAAGAATGCGCTGCGCTCATGTACAGATCAACATATCCCACCGATTCCTCAAACCTGATTTCCACCCGGCGCGACACTCCCCGATTTCAGAACCGCAACCAAAACTCGCAGTCAAATATGATGTATCAAATCGATACACAACTAATTCGCACACAACAACTAAATATCCCGTTGTGCTGTGGCCTACTACGGAGTCACAATAAAAGTCTGAATTCTCTCCCTCTTTCTCTCGCTCTAAATGTAGCGCGACTGGGAAGTAGCGATATGGAGCTCAAATAATGACCCGACAAAGTTAGAGCGCTGCGCAGCTGATTGCCGCCCTCGTCCCATCGCCAATATGGATTTGAGAATCGGCTACAGGAGAATAGGGGTACGTGATTATGTTGATTTGTTCGAGCTTCACGTTTACTCAGTAGATTTCAACATCGTTATCATCATCATGATGATCATAATATTAATCTTCGTCACATTAATAATAACTATAATAACAACAATCCTCCTCCTCACCATCATCATCATTCAGATCATTATCCTAATAATCATCATGGTCATCATCATCATGATTAACAATCATCATGCAGTCATCATCATCTCATTTATTACAAGGGGCAAACAGTAAAGAATGAAGATAATGGAAATATTATCAGTACACCAGTTTCCAACCTTATGAACTGTAACTAGTTCCATAGGTCTTTTTCCTTGCGTACCCCAGGCACATTTTCATTCTCAAACTAATATAACGTTTCAAGACCTCCCTAGTAAACTTGTGTACCACTGTCACACTGTGATTTTGGGCCTTTAATTAATCAACCCAGATAGGCAAACTCCAGCACAGTTTTGTCTACATCTAAAATGACACCCTATCTCCTATATAGAACACCACTTTTGACCGGAGCCCTATGAGCCTTGGCTAAAAGTAGTAGCGAATAGGGTGCCATTTTGGACTCATTTATGCTGTTGCTGTCACCGCTGCTCACTCGCCTGGCCCTAATACAGGCACTGTAGAGAAGTGGTGTATTACAGCCATCCCTCACCATGCCCTGTGGTGTGGCAGATCAAAGTGGCTATTACAACATGCTGGGGAGGTTCTCCTTTATTATGAGGTGAGGAATAGATGTTGGCAAAGCATAGGGGAGATACAGGGGGAGATAGGGCAGTGAGAGGGGGAGGGAGAGATGAGAGAGTGAGGGCAGTGAGAGGGGGAGGGAGAGATGAGAGAGTGAGACGAGTGAGGGCAGTGAGAGGGGGAGGGAGAGATGAGAGAGTGAGACGAGTGAGGGCAGTGAGAGGGGGAGGGAGATGAGAGAGTGAGACAAGTGAGGGCAGTGAGAGGGGAAGGGAGAGATGAGAGAGTGAGACGAGAGAGGGCAGTGAGATGGGAGGGAGAGATGAGAGAGTGAGACGAGTGAGGGCAGTGAGAGGGGGAGGGAGAGATGAGAGAGTGAGACGAGTGAGGGCAGTGAGAGGGGGAGGGAGAGATGAGAGAGTGAGACGAGTGAGGGCAGTGAGAGGGGAAGGGAGAGATGAGCGCATGAGGGCAGTGAGATGGGAGGGAGAGATGAGAGAGTGAGACGAGTGAGGGCAGTGAGAGGGGGAGGGAGAGATGAGAGAGTGAGACGAGTGAGGGCAGTGAGAGGGGGAGGGAGAGATGAGAGAGTGAGACGAGTGAGGGCAGTGAGAGGAGAAGGGAGAGATGAGCGCATGAGGGCAGTGAGATGGGAGGGAGACGAGTGAGGGCAGTGAGATGGGAGGGAGAGATGAGCGCGTGAGGGCAGTAAGATGGGAGGTAGACGAGTGAGGGCAGGGCAGGGCTTTGGACATGGATGAACTGGGGTATTACAAACTCACTTCACTTTCAACCAATGATCCTATTGTCTTTGTAACTCTGGCGTGCTTACCTGTAAACTCACAGCTTGGATAGATAGGGGGATGGATGGATGAACAGACAGATGGATCAAATGGATTGGTAGGTGGATGGATGAATGGATGATTCCACAGTACAGGTGCCCCTTTAGTATTGACCCTAGGCATGACAGTCAGGAGGTAGTCAGCTTGCCAGTAATTGAGAGGTCAGGAATAAAGGCTGAGACAGAATTGGGGGCTTTTGATTGAACTAGGACATTACAAACCCTCTGTTCCTATACTGTATTGGGCTTGCCACAGTTTTTGTGGTATGCTTTTCTAGTTTTTGTGCGAGTCATTCTACTAAGATCACAGCCGGTGCAGGGGGACAATCTGAAACATACTTTCTCCTTTACACTCGATTGCTGCAGGGCTATTTTCTGGAGATTTGTCTCCCTCTGCTGTTTGATTAACCAAATGACCCAGAATTTTCCCACTGTCAAATTATTGTCAAGTGGGACTGTGACTGTTCTCATCCTGTCACAATCTCATAGAAATGATAATGAATGCATAGGTACTATGTCATTGTTTATTGAGTACCGTGGTGTAAGATGTTCAGCAGTGTTTGGAGCTCGAGGCCAGACACATAGTGGGCACACAGTATGTAATGATCAAACTCATTTCACCGATCTCTTGTCCATTATTACAACGACCAACTAATATTGTTTAGAATCGTTATGTTGTGCTCGGTATATGATTAGCTGCGCCACAAAGTTACCACATCAAACTCACCCCAACCCTCATGCTCCTACAGAGCTCCACCCGAATACCAGACTTTTATTAAACAGGCATGACAGAATGGAAGTGACATAATCAAATAATGAAAAACACAGATACTATAAAAGTCTAAATAGTGATATAAATTCTAATTTGGGTTCGTTTATGCAGTTGTGAAATTAGCTAGGTCCATGTTTTCTACAAAAGATAAGAAAAGTTGCCAGATATCATACAATTGACTTGCAGATAATTTTAGGGAATAGTGCCTTTTCTCTAGCTTGAGATGACCATGACTTCCTTTATCCAATGGCTGACAGTGGTTAGAGCATTGGACTAGTAACCGGAAGGTTGCAAGGTCAAATCCACGAGCTGACAAGGTACAAATCTGTCGTTCTGCTTCTGAACAAGGCAGTTAACCCACCCACTAGGCCGTCATTGAAAATAAGAATTTGTTCTTAACTGACTTGCCTAGTTAAATAAAGGTCAAATATAAAAAGATATAACTGTCCAGAGGGGAATCCTGTGGTGCCACTCCCAATAATAGAACAAAGCAGTGGCCCATTGGTGCAGTTAAAGATGAGGGAGATTATACCTTTTTTTATGAACATGGCCTTATTTCTATTACAGCATATTGGATGACTGTTATTCATATTCCATTCACCCAGTTCAATGTAACATCGATAGGTTCAGGCGACTACATGATACTGTTATTTTCCCTATAACGATCATGAGGTTGCTAGAACCTAGCCTGAATCAAAGTTTACAGGTCGATAGTATTTTGAGTAATCTAGGTGACAGAGAGCGACACATTCAATACTGACTTTCACACTCTTGCCTGCATCTAGCTGATCTAGGGTGTAAGCATTAGTCTAACAGTTGCAAACGAGAGTTTCTATTGGACAAATTCAGATATGTTTATCCGGTTTCGTCCTGTTTGCTTCCGTTTAAGAATCGTTTTTCAAAATAATTGGTGCAATGAATACAGCCCTGATTACACGCAAACAAAGTCCACTTTCATAGCAGCCACATACAAACAGCTCATTGTATATATATAATTCCATATATATAATTCCTTCTCGCATCTATCTACGTGCTCTCCTCTCACTTTTTCCCTTCCCTTTTGGACTTTAAATCAGCTGTCTGTGACCAGGCAAAAAAAACTCCTGCTAACCTCTACACACACCCTACATCCATGCCATGTCATAGTCAACGTAGCTCCACTACAATCATGCAGTACAGTGTACAATCAGCAGCAAGCAGTTTAGCCGTTACACCCCGGTGCAGTACAGTGTACAGTTTAGCAGTTACACCCCGGTGCAGTACAGTGTACAGTTTAGCCGTTACACCCCGGTGCAGTACAGTGTACAGTTTAGCCGTTACACCCCGGTGCAGTACAGTGTACAGTTTAGCCGTTACACCCCGGTGCAGTACAGTGTACTGTTTAGCCGTTACAACCCGGTGCAGTACAGTGTACAGTTTAGCCGTTACACCCCGGTGCAGTACAGTGTACAGTTTAGCCGTCACACCCCGGTGCAGTACAGTGTACAGTTTAGCCGTCACACCCCGGTGCAGTACAGTGTACAGTTTAGCCGTCACACCCCGGTGCAGTACAGTGTACAGTTTAGCCGTCACACCCCAGTGCAGTACAGTGTACAGTTTAGCCGTCACACCCCGGTGCAGTACAGTGTACAGTTTAGCCGTTACACCCAGGTGCAGTACAGTGTACAGTTTAGCCGTTACACCCCGCTGGCAATAATAAAACCAAAAGCTTATGTTGATTTGGAAGAGTTCCAGTGTTGGACAGCCATAGCCAACTAGCTAACATAGCCTCCCTCTCTGTTGATTAGCCATAGCCAACTAGCTAACATAGCCTCCCTCTCTGTTGGACAGCCATAGCCAACTAGCTAACATAGCCTCCCTCTCTGTTGGACAGCCATAGCCAACTAGCTAACATAGCCTCCCTCTCTGTTGGACAGCCATTGCCAACTAGCTAACATAGCCTCCCTCTCTGTTGTATAGCCATAGCCATCTAGCTAACATAGCCTCCCTCTCTGTTGTATAGCCATAGCCATAGCCAACTAGCTAACATAGCCTCCCTCTCTGTTGGATAGCCATAGCCAGCTAGCTAACATAGCCTCCCTCTCTGTTTGAGCCTGGTGTTGGAGTAGGCTAAACTAGCTAGCCAAGTAAGTGAAAGTGGAAAAAAAATACACTCTCACTCTCCTTTGATATGGTGGACAACATGTCAGTTTATTCTGCAAGAGCTCTGACCAGTTTGGAAGACCTCCTCCGGGAAGTTGTCATAACTACTGTGTAAGTCTATAGAACGGGGTGAGAACCATGAGCCTACTAGCTTTTGTATTGAAGTCAATGTACCCAGAGGACAGAAGCTAGCGGTCTGCTGGCTATACCATGGTGCTACCCTACAGAGTGCTGCTGAGGATTCTGTAGACCTTCATTGAAAAACAGTGTGTTTTAATGAATTATTTGGTGACGTGAATAAATATTTAGTATTGTCTTATCTAAAAATAATGACTTTTGAAATGTATTTTTATGAAATGAACTGTGGAGGATGGTCCTCCCCTTCCTCTTCTGAGGAGTCTCCACTGCAACAAAGGCAGAAGGTTCTATAGGCCTCTCCAGTACCTTGGAAAACATCTCAGAAATGGACTTTTGAGAAAAATGGACAGAAATGGACAGAAATCAATACATTTCATGTATGTCCAAAGCATGTGAAATAAGGTAGCAGGAGCCTGCTATAATACATAGGTCACAAGTTTAGACCATTTCTGGTCTAAACTTGGATCATTTTGCCTTTGACCAATGCACCCGAATGACTATTTTAAATTGTATTATAGCATGTCTCAGACATATGAAGAAGAAGAATGTATCTCTGAAGCATACTCTGCCAAATTCCTAAATCCTCATCCACTGGTCTGTCTGTCTGTTTAACAGGGGCTCACATCCTTTCGAGAGGAGTACCTCAAAATCCCTTCTGAAAGAAGTATAATTTCAGCACCCGTCCTGATGCTCACTAGAAGATGGCCGAGTCCATTGAGCGCATGGACCGCTCCATGAGCTCCGTTGAGATGATGACTGTTCTTCCTAGTCTGTGATTGTGGCTACTTCCTCCTTTATTAGTTATAGCTTATACAGTGCTGTTGTCCAGCCCATGATTGTGAAATTATTGCATGTTTCATTGTCACATGTTCCATGATGTGGATGCTACAGTAACTATACAACTGGGCTTGTGTATCATCAGATCCAAGACTGACCCAAAATCTAACTGTCCGTCCATAGCATCAACATCATAGTTGAGGGGCCATGGCTGGTGGATAAATTGAGAGAAAGTGGCAGAGAAGAGGTCAAGGTCATAGTGTACTGCAGATTTGTTGAGTCCAAGGGAACCTACACCCTTTTTGAGGCACTGAAATGTTGTGTTATGCAGCATGCAGTACAGTACATCCACTGTCGTAACTATAAATGATGCAATTGGCAATTCCTTCATGTAAAAAAAGACATGTAGGAATGTATGTAGGAATGAATTATTAACAAATCAGTACCGATATTACTTGTCTTTGATGACTGCAGGACCATTAAACGGGTCACAGAAGTTTACTTCCGCCTTCGGGAAGCACTGGATCCTTATGCCTGGACGACATCAGGTGTGTGGTGGCCACAGTGGCATTCGGTATGGGCATCCAGGTGGACGACATCAGACGGGTGGTGCATTTGGGGGCTTCCAGTGACTTCCTTTCCTACTGGCAGGAAGTTGGGAGGGACCACAGGGAAGGATGTTTCCCTAGGTGAGGAAGGTGATCCTGTCCTTTGGTCTTAACAACAAGGACAAGGGCACGACTCAGCCCCACAACAAGCGTGTTGGCCTTTTGTTCAACACGGTGGCTCGAGTGTTCCCCTGCGCATCAATCTGGGTGCCAAGGGGCCCACTCCAGTCACTTCTGCCTGACATTGGCTCAGATTACTTTACCACGAGGTTTGTCATTTATTCCAACGCTGGGCATTACATGGGGCTGCAAGACACAACTACGCATAGATAAGTTCCTACCACAGACAATAGAAACTGGCTGCATTTTTTGAAGATGACGAAACTGATCTGTCTAACAGGCATCGTTTCATGCCCAAATCCGTCTGGGAACCTCGGTTCAACAAACTACCTCCTGTCATCCTGTGCCTGATTCAAATCGGATAAAGATTCCATATCCAGACTGCCTATCGTTGACAAAGAAACATCACACTCAGGCTGGTTAAAGGGTTATACTTTTCACAAAGTGAAAGCAGCATTTTAGAAACAAGTTTACCATCTGCATGTCTGCTGTTAGAGGTGTTCAATGGTTACACCATAAAGGAGATGAACACTCCAAATAGACATAATGGGACAACACCTGGGATAGTGAAGACAGACCAGAGGGAATGTCAAGCATCATTTATTTTCCTTTTTCAACAGTGTAACCCTTTCTTTCTGACTTATAAGCATCTGCTGAAGAATGTGCTGCATGGCAGCCACTCCCTCCAGCATTGAGGTCTCGAACCACCTTCTCCTCTGAGTTCAAGTGTTATTGTCACATGCACAGGAACAGTGAAATGCATAAGAATAGAGCCAACCATCTCAATTTCAGTATACCGGTAGATGTTTTTCTTGGTCCTGTTCAGACTTTGTAAATCAAACAAATACATGTGTGAACACCAAAACATGTTTTTTTTTGTTTCAACTTTTGTTAGAATAAATAGTGAATGATTTATAAACTGTATGTCATTCATTACCTGAGGGGAATAAGAAATCCTGAAGATCATATTGTGTTAATCATAACCCTATGCACCAGAGAGACATTAACCTCAAAACACAGCCAAGTGGTTCTCCCTTGGCCTGTCTCCCGGCAACGTTCTTTGGCCTGTTTGTAAGTCCTTAGCATGTTTCCCAATTTACGTCTGAACTTCTCAGTTCTTCTCATGGTAACCATGATCCGCAAAGATCCCCTCCATCTTCTTGTAGAAGGCATTTGGAGGGACCCTGAGAGCCAGCATGTTGAGTCAAGTGAGTTTGAGAGTTGGAGGGATCCATGAGAGACAGCAGGTTTAGTCGGGAGAGTTTGAGAGCTGTGACAAATGACAGTAATCAGATGGGACATATTTTCATGTATTTATATTGTACAAGTGCTTGATTATTTATTGCATGAAGCACTTTCAGTGTTTACAACATTGAGACCCTTTTGGAAATAGGCCCCTACCTTACAAGACCTGTTGTGTGAAGTTTGCTCTGCTGAACTTGATATCTTGACATTTGCTGTGCCTAAGCTACATTACTGAATAATTGAATATCGCATGTTACACTGAAATTATTATATCAGCCTTTTGTATTGAAAACACTGAACCTGCCATTCTAAGCCCGCCAGCCCCTACAGCTTATGTACTATTTTAAACATCTTTGTAATAAAATATATATTGTGTGATAATCCTGTGTTGTGTGATTCCATTACCAGCATCCAGGTGTGGTCTCCATTGATCCTGTCCCAAGGTGGCATAGCAGTTCAGACGTCTTTTGTCCTCGTCTTGTCGTGTCCTGTATATATATATATTTACAACTTTTTCACATACATTTTATTTTTATTTTCCATCAACTCATCTTCAAAACACTCTCCTGCAACCCGCCTCACCAATGTATATTTATAAAAAAGTATTATTTACCTCAGATCTGTAATCCTCCAAGAAGCTAGCCAGAAACTCCAAGAAGCTAGCCTGAAACTAGCCAGAAGCTAATCCAGAAGCTAGTTCAGAAGCTAGTTAGCTCCTTTACTGGCAAATCGTTTTGTGGTCATCAGCTATCCTTTAGCTCGAAAATCTATCGCCAGTTCTGTACGGCGCAGCGCGGCTCGGAACGGAACATACCGGACCAATTTTTCTCTCCATGTCCCTGGACATTCATACCCGGATCTCACAGCTAGCTAGCTGCTATCCGTGTGACCATCGGAGCTAGCAAGCTCCGTCAATCACTCCTGAGTTCCATCAATCACACCTGGGCTGCAGTCACCTATCCGGACCCGTTTTACTGCCTTCGCGGAGCCCCACCGGGCCTTCACAACTGGACTGCCGACGTTATCTACCCGAAGGAGTTATTCGGCCGGCTCCTCCGTCGCGACGTTACCTGAACGCCCATCTGCGGCCTGCTAACCGTTAGCTGTCTTACCGGCTGCTATCTGAATAGACAATCGGACAATTTTTTTATTATTATTTTTTTTAAATTATTTTTTAAATTATTATTATTATATTTTCTTCTTGGGCCTCTATAACTATATCTATTGTTTTTATTTTTGTTGTTGTTGTGTGATTTGGATTAATCCCCTCTACCACACGGAACCCCACTAATCTACTGACGGAACGTAAGGGGTGGCTAACAGACCTCCATCCTATGCTAGCTTGCTACCGATGCCCTGGCTAGCTGTCTAAATCACCAACCAACCTCTCCACTCACCGGACCCTTTTGATCACTCGACTAAGCATGCCTATCCTTAATGTCAATATGTCTTGTCCATTTCTGTTCTGGTTAGTGTTTATTGGCTTATTTCACTGTAGAGCCTCTAGTCCTGCTCACTATACCTTATCCAACCTATTAGTTCCACCACCCACACATGCAATGACATCTCCTGGTTTCAACGATGTTTCTAGAGACAATATCTCTCTCTTCATCACTCAATACCTAGGTTTACCTCCACTGTATTCACATCCTGCCATACATTTGTCTGTACATTATACCTTGATGCTATTTTATCGCCCCCAGAAACCTCCTTTTACTCTATGTTCCAGACGTTCTAGACGACCAATTCTCATAGCTTTTAGCCGTACCCTTATTCTACTCCTCCTATGTTCCTCTGGCGATGTAGAGGTGAATCCAGGCCCTGCAGTGCCTAGCTCCACTCCTATTCCCCAGGCGCTCTCTTTTGACGACTTCTGTAACCGTAATAGCCTTGGTTTCATGCATGTTAACATTAGAAGCCTCCTCCCTAAGTTTGTTCTATTCACTGCTTTAGCACACTCTGCCAACCCGGATGTTCTAGCTGTGTCTGAATCCTGGCTTAGGAAGACCACCAAAAATTCTGAAGTTTTAATTCCAAACTACAACATTTTCAGACAAGATAGAACTGCCAAAGGGGGCGGTGTTGCAATCTACTGCAAAGATAGCCTGCAGAGTTCTGTCCTACTATCCAGGTCTGTACCCAAACAATTTGAACTTCTACTTTTAAAAATCCACCTCTCTAAAAACAAGTCTCTCACCGTTGCCGCCTGCTATAGACCACCCTCTGCCCCCAGCTGTGCTCTGGACACCATATGTGAACTGATTGCCCCCCATCTATCTTCAGAGTTCGTGCTGCTAGGCGACCTAAACTGGAACATGCTTAACACCCCAGCCATCCTACAATCTAAACTTGATGCCCTCAATCTCACACAAATAATCAATGAACCTACCAGGTACCTCCCCAAAACCTTAAACACGGGCACCCTCATAGATATCATCCTAACCAACTTCCCCTCTAAATACACCTCTGCTGTCTTCAACCAAGATCTCAGCGATCACTGCCTCATTGCCTGCATCCGTAATGGGTCAGCGGTCAAACGACCTCCACTCATCACTGTAAAACGCTCCCTGAAACACTTCTGCGAGCAGGCCTTTCTAATCGACCTGGCCGGGGTATCCTGGAAGGATATTGATCTCATCCCGTCAGTAGAGGATGCCTGGATATTTTTTAAAAATGCCTTCCTAACCATCTTAAATAAACATGCCCCATTCAAGAAATTTAGAACCAGGAACAGATATAGCCCTTGGTTCTCCCCAGACCTGACTGCCCTTAACCAACACAAAAACATCCTATGGCGTTCTGCATTAGCATCGAACAGCCCCCGTGATATGCAGCTGTTCAGGGAAGCTAGAAATCATTATACACAGGCAGTTAGAAAAGCCAAGGCTAGCTTTTTCAAGCAGAAATTTGCTTCCTGCAACACTAACTCAAAAAAGTTCTGGGACACTGTAAAGTCCATGGAGAATAAGAACACCTCCTCCCAGCTGCCCACTGCACTGAAGATAGGAAACACTGTCACCACTGATAAATCCACCATAATTGAGAATTTCAATAAGCATTTTTCTACGGCTGGCCATGCTTTCCACCTGGCTACTCCTACCCCGGACAACAGCACTGCACCCCCAACAGCAACTCGCCCAAGCCTTCCCCATTTCTCCTTCTCCCAAATCCATTCAGCTGATGTTCTGAAAGAGCTGCAAAATCTGGACCCCTACAAATCAGCCGGGCTAGACAATCTGGACCCTTTCTTTCTAAAATTATCTGCCGAAATTGTTGCCACCCCTATTACTAGCCTGTTCAACCTCTCTTTCGTGTCGTCTGAGATTCCCAAAGATTGGAAAGCAGCTGCGGTCATCCCCCTCTTCAAAGGGGGGGACACTCTTGACCCAAACTGCTACAGACCTATATCTATCCTACCGTGCCTTTCTAAGGTCTTCGAAAGCCAAGTCAACAAACAGATTACCGACCATTTCGAATCTCACCATACCTTCTCTGCTATGCAATCTGGTTTCAGAGCTGGTCATGGGTGCACCTCAGCCACGCTCAAGGTCCTAAACGATATCTTAACCGCCATCGATAAGAAACATTACTGTGCAGCCGTATTCATTGATCTGGCCAAGGCTTTCGACTCTGTCAATCACCATATCCTCATCGGCAGACTCGACAGCCTTGGTTTCTCAAATGATTGCCTCGCCTGGTTCACCAACTACTTCTCTGATAGAGTTCAGTGTGTCAAGTCGGAGGGTCTGCTGTCCGGACCTCTGGCAGTCTCTATGGGGGTGCCACAGGGTTCAATTCTTGGACCGACTCTCTTCTCTGTATACATCAATGAGGTCGCTCTTGCTGCTGGTGAGTCCCTGATCCACCTCTACGCAGACGACACCATTCTGTATACTTCCGGCCCTTCTTTGGACACTGTGTTAACAACCCTCCAGGCAAGCTTCAATGCCATACAACTCTCCTTCCGTGGCCTCCAATTGCTCTTAAATACAAGTAAAACTAAATGCATGCTCTTCAACCGATCGCTACCTGCACCTACCCGCCTGTCCAACATCACTACTCTGGACGGCTCTGACTTAGAATACGTGGACAACTACAAATACTTAGGTGTCTGGTTAGACTGTAAACTCTCCTTCCAGACCCATATCAAACATCTCCAATCCAAAGTTAAATCTAGAATTGGCTTCCTATTTCGCAACAAAGCATCCTTCACTCATGCTGCCAAACATACCCTTGTAAAACTGACCATCCTACCAATCCTCGACTTTGGCGATGTCATTTACAAAATAGCCTCCAATACCCTACTCAACAAATTGGATGCAGTCTATCACAGTGCAATCCGTTTTATCACCAAAGCCCCATATACTACCCACCATTGCGACCTGTACGCTCTCGTTGGCTGGCCCTCGCTTCATACTCGTCGCCAAACCCACTGGCTCCATGTCATCTACAAGACCCTGCTAGGTAAAGTCCCCCCTTATCTCAGCTCGCTGGTCACCATAGCATCTCCCACCTGTAGCACACGCTCCAGCAGGTATATCTCTCTAGTCACCCCCAAGACCAATTCTTTCTTTGGCCGCCTCTCCTTCCAGTTCTCTGCTGCCAATGACTGGAACGAACTACAAAAATCTCTGAAACTGGAAACACTTATCTCCCTCACTAGCTTTAAGCACCAACTGTCAGAGCAGCTCACAGATTACTGCACCTGTACATAGCCCACCTAAAATTTAGCCCAAACAACTACCTCTTTCCCAACTGTATTTAATTTTTATTTATTTATTTATTTTGCTCCTTTGCACCCCATTATTTTTTTTATTTCTACTTTGCACATTCTTCCATTGCAAAACTACCATTCCAGTATTTTACTTGCTATATTGTATTTACTTTGCCATCATGGCCTTTTTTTGCCTTTACCTCCCTTCTCACCTCATTTGCTCACATTGTATATAGACTTGTTTATACTGCATTATTGACTGTATGTTTGTTTTTACTCCATGTGTAACTCTGTGTCGTTTTATCTGTCGAACTGCTTTGCTTTATCTTGGCCAGGTCGCAATTGTAAATGAGAACTTGTTCTCAACTTGCCTACCTGGTTAAATAAAGGTAAAATAAAAAATAAAATAAAATAAAAAAAAAAACCTGTGGATGTTACAATGTTCTATTCAGATTTTTGCATATGTCACAACAGAGAGAAAGAGGAAAGAGGGTTTACTCCGCACAAAATCTGTCCACAAAGGAGGTCAATGAGAGGGTCGAATTTGGTCAGCAAAAAATGCAATTGCTAATTTGCTACATGAGGCTTCTTTGATCGAATAAAAGTTTCGTTATGGTTAGGTTGTTACGAATGCACTGATATAAGTGGACGCATGTGGAATTTCGGCAACTTTGAAAAAAACATGTTATATTAGAGTTGTGCCCGTTGTTCACACACATATCTGCCCTCTCATTGGCTAGAATGGTCCCACCTGATCTCGCCTGCCTTCCATCTTTGAGGACATGCGTTAGAGTGGTCACTCGCCTATATTGTCAATATAATGAATAATAGTTGGTTACAACCATCCGACAGTGGCGTCTAAATAATTACGCTTTTGTACAATTACACAATAAATACCTTTGCTGGCTGTCTCCATGTCCGCACAATTACCAAACACAAGTTGTACTCAGGATAAGACTACTTACAATTAACACATTAACAGAACACAGAGACTGGATAGAAGCCCTGTCAGCTGTGAATCGTCGGATTTGATTATGCTGAGCCGTGGGGCATCGGTCTATGGCCCATGACTTGAACGGGAAAAAGCGGTGAGGGAGGAGCGCCTTTCTCAAATGGAGCAGTAATCTGCGCTGATCGGCCATGATGTCAAAATAAAGGCAGCATGGTGCATCTTCCAGAAACATACAACATATTTTTCCCGTAAAATATACGTTTGAATTTTCAAACTAGTTTTCATTGGGGAGGCACGTAAAGCATTTTTATCAAAACGAATCACTTTTGCATGTGAAAACACAGAATCCTACTCATAATTATGTCACTTTTTTTAGATGACTTCACCGTGGGATTTGAACGGGGCACCTGGCTCACGCCCAGGAGGCAGCTCGGTTCCAAAACGAATGCAATCAACTTTCACTCGAATCGAATCGAATCAATGGCCTTAAAATTCACAATCAGATGACTACAGTAATGGCACCTCCACACTCTTAGAACATTTAATTGTGTAGGATGTCATGTGAAATCTCTAATAAGTGTAATGCACGTTTCTTTTGTCATTGATAGGCTTTACACGTACCTGCGTATTCCACGTTCTTCTACGGATGCCCTCCATTTATTTATAACATTTAACATACACTGATTATTCATTTATTCTCCATTCCTCTGCGCCACCACCTCCAGCACAGTAGGTGTCAGCATTCACCTCAAACGCTTGTTTGCGGACCACCATTATACCAAAGAAGAAGAAGAAGAAGAAGAAGAAGAAGAAGAAGAAGAAGAAGAACTCAGTGCAAACCAATAATGTATAACATCCTGGAATGTAATTCTATCTATTGGCCATTGAGAGCACACCCCAGTAGGAGCAGTCCTCCACAGGAATGAATGGAATTCTACAGTATTTCAATTAATTGTTTCAAGGACAAAATGACATGTATTTAAGTACTTATTTTGTAATGTTGGGGACAGTAACATTAGCTATATCTAAAAAGTATACTTGTTTTACTTGTAATGTTTATATCTTTTTTGTCATGTTTTATTGGTATGTTTAGCTCACATAATAGTAATGTAAACGTATGCATTAAGGTGTATGTAATATAATGAATGTGGCAAAAACGAATGTAGACATTAATACATGCATATCTATAGCTTCCTAAATTTTTACAACGTTGGGGGAGTGCCAAGATGGAGGCACGGTGGCTTCAACACAGCGCCCCCTAAAAGTAATCTAGTTGTATACATAAATTATTGGTGCAAACTCATCCCAAACCCAGCGCATGCAGTCACATGAGAACGCGCCATGGCTTCAGTTACCTCAACCAGTCGCTCAACTCGCTCCTCCCGACGAAGCGGCGCCGGCCCGTCCAGCTCCAGCCCAACCCGGCTCTCCAGAAGCCAGGAGAAAGAGGAGCTTAGCCACCTGAACGACCGCCTGGCCGCCTACATAGAGCGGGTCCGCCAGCTGGAGAATGACAAGTCCTCAATGCTGCTTCTCCTGGAGGAGAAAGAGGAGTCCACGACCCGGGAGACGGCCAACGTTCGGCGGCTGTACGAGACCGAGTTGGCCGACGCGAGGAAGAGCTTGGACGTGCTGGCTAACGACAGGGCCCGGCTGCAGATAGAGATGGGTCATCTTTCTGAAGAGCATAGCAACCTACAAACCAGGTAACGTTAGATATAATAACCTACAAACCAATCTATGTTTGTACTGTGTATTCGCGCTGTTGTCATTGAGTGTTGAGATCCATAGTTTAAAAAAAATAAAAATAGCATAAATGGTTAGTTTGCAATTAGGCCTAAATTGTTGCAGTAAAAAGTTGTATATTTTGGGATAGGGTACGAAAGTTGAACTAAGCTAATGATGCATTTCTAAGTTAAATTCTTCAAAAATCAATGTCTAGCCTTTATCATTAATTAAACAATCGCAAATTCTCCATTTAAATAATACTAATTAGGTGGGTGCTTATTTGTCCTATTTCACCTATGTATAAATGTGTATTATACACGTGTGAATTGTTAGTGTTTTTGGCATATCCCAACTCCCCTTAGACACTCTTGGAGTATGGGGTTCCCCATTTATGATCATATTGTTTGTCTTTGCAAGACATGATCTACAGATAGTAATGATTACCTTTTGAGGAAGAGACCTCAGATAGATTTGGTTTGTCATCTTTCTTTCCTAATAAGAAGCATGAGAATATCCTCCTGTTATTATTATCCTTCTGCTATCTCTTGTTTGAATAACCACAATATCATTATAGTAACCTAATATCATAATAGTAGCCTAATATCAATAGAACCATATGCCGTGTATTAACATCCACAATTAAAGTAACAATTGAATTATACCCAGAATAAAAAACGATCTCTAAAATCACTCCCTTCAGGAAGTGAAGCATATAAGCACTTGACTTCTGTCATCTCTATTCTATCCTAACAGGAACCATAGTAACCATCAGACTTCTGTCATCTCTATTCTATCCTAACAGGAACCATAGTAACCATCAGACTTCTGTCATCTCTATTCTATCCTAACAGGAACCATAGTAACCATCAGACTTCTGTCATCTCTAGCTTACCCTACAAGTAACCATAGCAACCACCTGTCTTCTGTCATCTCTTTTCCTCCCACCAGGTGTTTGTGTAGTAATAATGGCAAAGAGTCGGAGCTAAGATTTAAAGGGCGACTGAACTCAGTGATTCCCTTTGTTTTTCAGTTGCTCATTTAAAGGCCTAATGCAGTCAAATGTGATTTTCCTGAGTTTTATTTACATTTTCACACTGAGGTTGGACTAATACTGTGAATTTGTGAAAATGATAATGTACTTTTAGTGTAAAAGCTGTTTGAAAGACCACCTGAAATGTCGGCCTGTTTTGGTGGGATGAGGGTTTTGTCCGTGGTTACATCACCATGCTGTGAATTAGTTAATATACCAATCAGAAAGAGTTCCAAGCCTCTCTGCCAGTTTTGTCAGTTTTCCCCTCCCCATTCAGACCACTCTGACAGTCCTAGCAAAATTCTTGCTTGAGAAATTACTCTTTGCTAAGAAGCTATTTTAAATATATATTTATTTTTTATTTTTTACTGTTTTCAAATAAAATGTTCACAGTAAGGTGCTTAATTGTTACCCAGAAATGATTTGATATTGAGGTAAAAATGGCACCCGTGGACTTGTTAAAAAAAAATATATATATATAAGAAAAATTTGATTTCAGTCTTGGGGGTGTGGTTTGATAACACGCCCACATCGAACCACGCCCACAAGACTGAAATCTTGTTTTTCTTAAAAGGTCCAAGGGAGCTGTTTTTCTCTGAAATATTTTCTCTTTTTATTTGTCGCTTTTGACACACCGTAGCAACAACAGAGCCACTAGCTTACCACCTCCCCAAAATAGTCACAATTGATCTAAGATGAATCAAGAAATCTGTAATTAATTTTGATGTTTTTGCAGAGGACATTTTTTGTTGTGCAATTTTACATCCTAGCTAGGTGTTTGGTGCAGTATTTCTCAAGTTCAAAAATGTGCATGAAAACTAGCATTGCAATGCAGATGAATATCCTGTCTGCTGCTGCACACACAGAGCTGTTTATTTGGTATTTTATTCGGATCCCCATTTCACTGTTGCAAAAGCAGCAGCTACTCTTCCTGGGGTCCATACAGAACATGAATAAACAACAGCTGCACAGGACTGATTCGTTCCAACCTTAATCAGCAAGCTGACAAACAATTGTAAATAAAGCATAAGCTACACGCTGTTTATCAGCGCTCAAAATCACTAGCAGGCTAAGTTCCATCTGTGTTTGTCAATGAAGCTAGCTAGCAGGCACATTGAGCAGGAAAGCCACGTTAGATAAATCAGCCTATCAAATCAATGGCGGGTGTGACGTGTGTGCCTCGGTGCCGTTATGGTTTTTTCAACTTTCTCTCTATTAGTATGCGTCTTTCTGGCACTGTTTCATAGTGAATCATGTAAAGCGGCAGGTAGCCTAGTGGTTAGAGTGTTGGACTAGTAACCGAAAGGTTGCAAGATCAAATCCCAGAGCTGACAAGGAATAACAAATATTTTGTTCTGCCCCTGAACAGGCAGTTAACCCACTGTTCCTAGGCTGTCATTGAAAATAAGAATTTGTTCTTAACTGACTTGCCTAGTTAAATAAAGGAAAAATAAATAACAAAGCAAGTCATGGCAGGATACAAGATGCTCACTACTGGGTTCAGAATGTTGACAAGTGGCAGTTGGGATATAAGATGCTCACTACTGGGTTCAGAATGTTGACAAGTGGCAGTTGGGATACAAGATGCTCACTACTGGGTTCAGAATGTTGACAAGTGGCAGTTGGGATACAAGATGCTCACTACTGGGTTCAGAATGTTGACAAGTGGCAGTTGGGATACAAGATGCTCACTACTGGGTTCAGAATGTTGACAAGTGGCAGTTGGGATACAAGATGCTCACTACTGGGTTCAGAATGTTGACAAGTGGCAGTTGGGATACAAGATGCTCACTACTGGGTTCAGAATGTTGACAAGTGGCAGTTGGGATACAAGATGCTCACTACTGGGTTCAGAATGTTGACAAGTGGCAGTTGGGATACAAGATGCTCACTACTGGGTTCAGAATGTTGGAATGTTGACAAGTGGCAGTTGGGATACAAGATGCTCACTACTGGGTTCAGAATGTTGGAATGTTGACAAGTGGCAGTTGGGATACAAGATGCTCACTACTGGGTTCAGAATGTTGGAATGTTGACAAGTGGCAGTTGGGATACAAGATGCTCACTACTGGGTTCAGAATGTTGGAATGTTGACAAGTGGCAGTTGGGATACAAGATGCTCACTACTGGGTTCAGAATGTTGGAATGTTGACAAGTGGCAGTTGGGATACAAGTGCACACATCATCTCCAGTCAATTCTCAGACTGGTTGACTTGGGCAAGAGGTCAACTGCTTGAGTTCCTGCACCTCAAATAGAATATTAGCTCCAAAGTATTATGGAGTTCCTGCACCTAAATATAAACAGTACCTGCACCCAAAAGGAGTAGGCTACCGGCACCTATCAGTCCAAGTCAACCACTACGCAGACTATAGTGATCCCTATCAAACACCTCAGCAAGTGGCCACTTCATAAAGGGCTTCTGGGCCAAGTTTTCTTTCAACATAATAATGGTCAAGTTCATTTTGCTTGGCCCGGTGCCCCCAGGTAGGCAGAGTTTGCTCATTTTAGACCATTCCATTGGTTCTTAATGTGAAATCTCCACCCACCCGGGGCATCGGTCCCTGGCGCCATGCAAAACCAACTCCACCATTTGGCAATGTGTTGTCTTATGTAAACAAGTCCGAGGTGCAAGTCTCTAACTCTACGTGTTCTTCGGTATGATTAGACCGAGCGCAATCTGCACAGCTGTTTCTCGGTGCATGACAATTCGCCATAGGTGCTACAATCCCTTTATAGTGGGCATGATCGAAATCAAAACCCAACCCCAAATAACTCGTTAGACAAATATCCCACTACTTTGTTTTGGAATAATACTGATTTTATGCCCAAGTGTCAATTTTGACATTGGAATAAATGTTTGACTAATGCCACATTTCAACCAGAGAAGTTGGTTCTTGCATTCATTTGCACTTTAACTTCAGTCATGTTCATAATAGAACGCTAGGATGGATAGACAACAATGCAACGTCACATACTCTAGGTGCAATACACATGAAGACCACTAGATGGGGACCTAGTCCCACTAACAGGTAGTCCCTGTAACACCATAGTTGGCTAACCTGAATTTTGTAGTCATGAAAGGTTGCCAGTTCGTATCCTGAGCTGACTAAATGAAAAATTTGTCGATCTGCCCTTGAGCAAAGCACTTAACCCAAAATGCTCCTGTAAGTCACTCTGGATAAGAGCATCTGCTAAATTACTCAAATTTAAATGTGATCTCTTTTTCCTCCCACCAGGAACAATGGAAGCCATATCTTCTCATCTCTTGTCATCTCTTCACTCCTTCCAGGAATCATACTAACCTCCCTGACCTCTCACTTCTTTCTATCACTTTTCCCTTCTTCCTGGAACCATAGTAACCACCTGTCTTCTCTCTGCTCTCCTCCTTCTAGGAACCATAGTAACCACCTGTCTTCTCTCTGCCCTCCTCCTTCCAGGAACCATAGTAACCACCTGTCCTCTCTTTTTCATCCTACCAGGAACCAGAAGAAGGAAGCAGAGTGTAACATGGCCATGGGTCAATGGAGGAACTTGGAGGCGGTCCTCAACTCTAAAGACGCAGAGCTGGCCAATCAACTGGCAGATAACAGAAGACAAGCGGATGACGTCACTGACCTACAGGCCCAGGTGGCCAATGTAAGGACTAGACTGCCATCTATAGGCCTTCTAGTGAGGTTAATTTAATGTTTTGTTTAAAGTTAAATACAATTAAACCAATACCACATACAGATGTTTTTGCAGCATTTTGACAGTGTTATGCATCAGGTTCTGTGTCGGCTGTGAACGCAGCTCTGAGAAGGAGTGGTTGACAACGCAAAAGGCATTAAACAGCATCAGACAAAACAAAGTATATTCTGCCTAGAGATGCGCTGATTCAACCTTTTGATTCTCATGTTATTTAAAAAAAAAAATCATAGTCTAAAGCTAACTAGTTCGGTTAGCCATAGGTTTAAGCTGGTACTAGTGTAGGGTGGCTAACATTAGCTTGCGAGCATCTACAGAGAAGACGCTTATGGGCTGTTATGAGACGTGGCTAGGTAATTTGAGGGGAGTTGCTTCGTTTTGGCTAAATGTTAAGTCCTTGAATTCAAAAGGTGATCTCTTTGACTCCTTGTCTCAGTTGGAGTGTGCGCTGGCGGAGACTAAGACCCAGCTGAACTCTGAGATGTTGAGGAGGGTGGACCTGGAGAACCAGGTGCAGACGCTACGGGAACAGCTGGAGTTCCAGAGACACATTGGCGAACAGGTAACACACACACACTTGAAACCGGACACACACACACTTGAAACCGGACACACACACACTTGTAACCGGACACACACACACTTGTAACCGGACACACACACACTTGTAACCGGACACACACACACTTGTAACCGGACACACACACACTTGTAACCGGACACACACACACTTGTAACCGGACACACACACACTTGTAACCCGGACACACACACACTTGTAACCCGGACACACACACACTTGTAACCCGGACACACACACACTTGTAACCCGGACACACACACACTTGTAACCCGGACACACACACACTTGTAACCCGGACACACACACACTTGTAACCCGGACACACACACACTTGTAACCCGGACACACACACACTTGTAACCCGGACACACACACACTTGTAACCCGGACACACACACACTTGTAACCCGGACACACACACACTTGTAACCCGGACACACACACACTTGTAACCCGGACACACACACACTTGTAACCCGGACACACACACACTTGTAACCCGGACACACACACACTTGTAACCCGGACACACACACACTTGTAACCCGGACACACACACACTTGTAACCCGGACACACACACACTTGTAACCCGGACACACACACACTTGTAACCCGGACACACACACACTTGTAACCCGGACACACACACACTTGTAACCCGGACACACACACACTTGTAACCCGGACACACACACACTTGTAACCCGGACACACACACACTTGTAACCCGGACACACACACACTTGTAACCCGGACACACACACACTTGTAACCCGGACACACACACACTTGTAACCCGGACACACACACACTTGTAACCCGGACACACACACACACTTGAAACCCAGACACACACACACTTGAAACCGGACACACACACACTTGAAACCGGACACACACACACTTGAAACCGGACACACACACTGCAGTAACTGCTGCCATAAGAAAGGCCCACTATTGCCACAGAAGCGACACAGAAGTCAGATTGATTGGTTGTTGAAGTGGGTAACTATTTACAAATACTAATAATAGTAAGATATCAAACTCAATGTTGTCTCTGCCTGTTTTTCTAGGAGGTGTGGGGTATCCACAGCATGCAGGAGGGAAGGGGTTAATGAAGTTGCTAGGGGTAGGAGGGTGAGAAGAAATGGTTAAGAGCTGGGGATTGAATTGGAATGTGGCCCATGTCGTTTCCTCCATGTTGAGTAGAAGGGGTGGTGGTGGTGGGAATAGGGTCTGGGAGAGGACTAGGGGTTCGATTGGAATGTGACCCATGTCGTCTTCCTGCGGTAGACGTGTGTCTCTGTTCATGTCTGTGTGTGTGTGCGCACGTACGCGTGTGTGTAGGAGGTCAGGGAGATCCGGAGCAGACATGAGAGTCGCCTGGTGGAGGTGGATTCTGGGAGACAGAAAGAATTTGAGAGTAAGTTGGCTGAGGCCATGCAGCAGCTACGGCAGGAGCACGACGGACAAATCCAGCAGTATAAAGAGGATCTGGAGAAGAATTTCAATGCCAAGGTACACACTCTCTTTCACTCTCTCTCTCCCTCACTCCCTCCCTGCCTCTCTCCCTCCCTCACTCCCTCCCTCCCTCTCTGCCTCCCTGCCTCTGCCTCCCTGCCTCTCTGCCACCCTCCCTCTCTGCCACCCTCCCTCTCTGCCTCCCTCCCTCTCTGCCTCCCTCCCTCTCTGCCTCCCTGCCTCTCTGCCTCCCTGCCTCCCTGCCTCTCTGCCTCCCTCCCTCTCTGCCTCTCTGCCTCCCTCCCTCTCTGCCTCCCTGCCTCTCTGCCTCCCTGCCTCCCTGCCTCTCTGCCTCCCTCCCTCTCTGCCTCTCTGCCTCCCTCCCTCTCTGCCTCCCTGCCTCTGCCTCCCTGCCTCTCTGCCACCCTCCCTCTCTGCCACCCTCCCTCTCTGCCTCCCTCCCTCTCTGCCTCCCTGCCTCTCTGCCTCCCTGCCTCTCTGCCTCCCTGCCTCTCTGCCTCCCTCCCTCTCTGCCTCTCTGCCTCCCTCCCTCTCTGCCTCCCTGCCTCTGCCACCCTGACTATTTTTATTTTTTAAATATATACTTCCCCCTAGTTGGAGTAAACTAATGGACAACAACAGTTAGGCTTCTACTTCCAGCGTATTGTTTTTGGGTTAAGTGCTTTGCTCAAGGGCAGATGGTTTTAGTCCCACCCAGCAATCCTCAACCCATCCCATCTATCTGAAGACCATTCCGTTGTGATTTCTATATGCCATGTATTGTTCAACTATGCTGTGATGTTTAACTAAGTTCTGAACCTATGTACATTTTACAGACACAGTATATGTTGGATTATGTTGAGGTTTGTGTGTATGTACAGTACCAGTCAAAAGGTTTTATTTTTTACTATTTTCTACATTGTAGGATAATAGTGAAGACATCAACACTATGAAATAACACACATGGAGTTATGTAGAAACCAGAAAAGTGTTAATCAAGATATGTGATATTCTTCAAAGTAGCCACCCTTTGGCTTGATGACTGCTTTGCACACTCTTGGCATTCTCTCAACCAGCTTCACCTAGAATAATTTTCCAACAGTATTGAAGGAGTTCCCACATGCTGAGCACTTGTTGGCTACTTTTCCTTCACTCTGCGGTCCAACTCATCCCAAACATCTCAATTTGGTTGGGGAATTGTGGAGACCAGATCACCTGATGCAGCACACCATCACTCTCCTTCTTGGTCAAATAGCTCTTACACAGTCTGGAGGTGTGTTGGGTCATTGTCCTGTTGAAAAACAAATGATAGTCCCACTAAGCGCAAACCAGATGGGATGGCGTATCACTGCAGAATGCTGTAATAGCCATGCTGGTTAAGTGTGCCTTGAATTCTAAATAAATTGCAGTGTCACCAGAAAAGCACCATCACAGCTCCTCCTCCTCCATGCTTCACGGTGGAAACCACACATGCAGAAATAATCAGCTCACCTACTCTGCGGCGGTTGGAACCCAAAATCTCAAATTTGGACTCCTCAGACCAAAGGACAGATTTCCACCGGTTTAATATCCATTGCTCCTGTTTCTTGGCCCGAGCAAGTCTCTTATTATTGGTGTCCTTTTAGTAGTGGTTTCTTTGCAGCAATTTGACCTTGAAGGTCTGATTCATGCAGTCTCCTCTGAACAGTTGATGTTGAGATGTGTCTGTTTCTTGAACTCTGTGAAGCATTGGACTGCAATTTGAGGCTGGTAACTGTAATGGACATCCTCTGCAGTAGAGGTAACTCTGGGTCTTCCATTCCTGTGGCGGTCTTCATGAAAGCCAGTTTCATCAAAGTGCTTGATGGTTCTTGCGACTGCACTTGAAGAAACTTTCAAAGTTCTTTCAATTTTCCTCTGACTGATGTCTTAAAGTAATGATGGACATTTCTCTTTCCTTATTTGAGCTGTTCTTGCCATAATATAGTCTTACCAAATAGGTCTACCTTCTGTATACCAAACCTACCTTGTCACAACACAACTGATTCGCTCAAACGCATGAAGAAGGAAATAAATTCCACTTTTGAACTTTTAACAAGGCACACCTGTTAATTGAAATGCATTCCTGGTGACTACCTCATGAAGCTGGTCCTGAGTGGCGCAGCAGTCTAAGGCATTACATCGTTGTGCTAGAGGAATCAATACAGACCTGGGTTCGATCCCGGGCTGTATCACAACCAGCCGTAATCGGGAGACCCATAGGGCGGCGCACAATTGGCCCAGCGTTGTCTGGGTTAGGGAAGGGTTTGGCCGAGGGGGCTTTACAAGTAGGCCGTCATTGTTAATAAGAATTTGTTCTTAACTGACTTGCCTAGTTAAAACATAAAATAAAGCTGGTTGAGAGAATGCCAAGAGTGTGCAAAGCTGTCATCAAGCCATAGGGTGGCTACTTTGAAGAATATCAAATATATTTTGATTTAACACTTTTCTATTGGTTACTAAATGCTTCCATATGTGTTTCATTATTTTGATGTCTTTACTGTTTATTCTACAATGTAGAAAACAGTCAAAAATAAAGAAAAACCCTTGAATGAATAGCTGTGTCCAAACTTTTGACTGGCACTGTGTTGCTGGTGTATAACTGTATGTGTTTCTCTCAGAGAGAGCTGTGTGTCAGGGATTCTCTGTGTGTGTCGTGCACACTGTTAGAGCAGGAGTGCATGATGACGGAAGAGAAAAGAGGAGTGAGAAAGATGCCAGTGCAGATTAGGGAGAGCTTTGTCCAGCTGATCAAGGTATTCTCACCGGTCCAGCCCGTGTTAGGTAGAAGTGTCCTCATATTCTAGCCAATAGCAAACACTTGAGGTACACCTTATTTGGCTTGCTCTGTAAAATGGAACCAACCGACTTGTCCCAAAAGTGCAAACCCAGTTCACCATATGTACTGGTCAAATCAAGTTCACCTCAAGTATTCAACATGTATGCAGTTGACTCTGGTATGTTATGTATCTCCACACATTAACACATTGCTTTTCCTTTGGTGTGTACGTAACATGGGTGTGTGTTTTGACAGCTGGAGAACGCCCATCAGACGGCGCTGAAGAGTAGTGACTTTGCCTCGTCCACCAGAGAGGAGCTGTCTGCCACCAAGCTCCGCATCGAGACCCTCTCCTCACAACTCAATCACTTCCAAAAACAGGTACTTGCTGTATGTGTGTAGGGCTAAGGTTGCCCATAGATGCTGTTCTTGGGTCAGTTTTGCATTTCCCCCACTATGGTTATGCTTAAGATTGGGGAAGTGAAGCTGATCCTAGATCTGTAGCTAGGGAACACTTCACCCCGGCGGTGTGTCTGAGTGACATTCCAGAAACCTGTACCTACCAGGCTGCTGCTAGGGCTTTATTATAGTACCGGAATATTTGACTGGTTTCAGACTGAAAAACAACAGACTAGAGATGTATGTACAGTCGTGGCCAAAGGTTTTGATGATGGCAATTTGCGTATACTCCAGAATGTTATGAAGAGTGGTCAGATGAATTGCAATCAATTGCAAAGTCCCTCTCTGCAATTGCAATCAATTGCAAAGTCCCTCTTTGCCATGCAAATTAACTGAATCCCCAAAAAACATTTCCACTGCATTTCAGCCCTGCCACAAAAGGACTAGCTGACATCATGTCAGTGATTCTCTCGTTAACACAGGTGTGAATGTTGACGAGGACAAGGTTGGAGATCACTGTCATGCTGATTGACTTTGAATAATAGACTGGAAGCTTCAAAAGGAGGGTGGTGCTTGGAATCATTGTTCTTCCTCTGTCAACCATGGTTACCTGCAAGGAAACCAGTGTCGCCATCATTGCTTTGCACAAAAAGTGCTTCACATACAAGGATATTGCTGCCAGTAAGATTGCACCTAAATCGACCATTTATCGGATCATCAAGAACTTCAAGGAGAGCGGTTGAATTGTTGTGAAGAAGGCTTTAGGGCACCTAAGAAAGTCCAGCAAGCGCCAGGACCGTCTCCTAAAGTTGATTCAGCTGCGGGATCGGGGCACCACCAGTACAAAGCTTGAATGGCAGCAGGCAGGTGTGAGTGCATCTGCACGCACAGTGAGGCGAATACTTTTGGAGGATGGCCTGGTGTCAAGAAGGGCAGCCTAGAAGCCACCTCTCTCCAGGAAAAACATCAGGGACAGACTGATATTCTACAAAAGGTACAGGGATTGGACTGCTGAGGACTGGGGTAAAGTTATTTTCTGATGAATCCCCATTCTGATTATTTGGGGCATCCGTAAAAAAGCTTGTCCGGAGAAGACAAGGAGAGCGCTACCATCAGTCCTGTGTCATGCCAACAGTAAAGCATCCTGAGACCATTCATGTGTGGGGTTGCTTCTCAGACAAGGGAGTGTGCTCACTCAAAATTTTGCCTCCGAACACAGGCATGAATAAAGATTGCTACCAACACATCCTCCGAGAGGAACTTCTCCCAACCATCCAGGAACAGTTTGGTGACGAACAATGCCTTTTCCAGCATGATGGAGCACATTGCCATAAGGCAAAAGTGATAACTAAGTGGCTCGGGGAACAAAACATCGATATTTTGGGTCCATGGCCAGGAAACTCCCCAGACCTTAATCCCAGTGAGAACTTGTGGTCAATCCTCAAGAGGCGGGTGGACAAACAAAAACCCACACATTCTGACAAACTCCAGGCATTGATTATGCAAGAATGGGCTGCCAACAGTCAGGATGTGGCCCAGAAGTTAATTGACAGCATGCCAGGGCTGATTGCAGAGGTCTTGAAAAAGAAGGGCCAACACTGCAAAAATTGATGTAATTGTCAATAAAAGCCTTTGAGACTTATGAAATGCTTGTAATTATACTTCAGTATTCCATAGTAACATCTGACAGAAATATCTAAAGACACTGAAGCAGCAAACCTTGTGTAAATTAATAATGGTGTCATTCTTTAAACTTTTGGCCATGACTGTATGTTGACTGGTGTCAGGGAGTCTGAAAGTTGTCTGTGTGGAAGACTTTCTCACAACCCCTATTTCTCTCTGATTCTTCTCTCTGTCTCCTCCCCTCAGAACGGGGCCTTAGAGGGGCGAGTGCGGGAGCTGGAGCGGACCCTGGACCGGGAGCGCGAGGTGTGGCAGCAGCGACTGAGCCACAAGGACGAGGAGATGTCGGCCATGCGGGCCCAGATGCAGAGCCAGCTGGAGGACTACGAGCAGCTGCTGGATGTCAAGCTGGCCCTGGACATGGAGATCAACGCCTACCGCAAGATGCTGGAGGGAGAGGAGCAGAGGTACGTACACCTCAGACCTGGTTCAAATACGTTTTGAAATGGGGAATTCTACTAAATCAAATCTGAGTAAAGCAAATCTATTCTGAATTATTCAAATCTTTGGGGCAACCTTAATTTCAACCCAGGTTTGGCACACACACACACACACACACACACACACACACACACACACACACACACGGTTACAAGGTCCTTTCACCAAACATAAAAAACTAAGGGGACCAAGACACTCTTCATGTAATTAGTTAAAAAGCCTTTATTTAAACTGGCCTTCATCAGGGAGTAACAACAAACCATCTTCTTAACCCTGATTTGAAGAGGAAGTGGTTACAGAATAGTCATTGGTGGACACAACATAGTAAACGGCATTTCCATTTTAGTCATTTAGCAGAGCTCTTATCCAGAGTGACTTACAGTAGTGAGTGCTTACATTTTCATATTTGTTCGTACTGGTCATCTGTGGGAATCGAACCCACAACCCTGGTGTTGCATGTGCCATGCTCTACCATCTGAGCCACACAGCAGTAGGATATATATATATATATATTCAAAATTGTGATGTAGATATATTATCCAAAATGCATGTTAAGGTTAGAAGTATTAGAAAAGACAAAGTAGTCGTGGTCTTGAATAGGGGAGGGTACATTTAGTGAGAACAAGGGAGTCATACATAAAACAAGTCACTAGATGGCAGCAAAGATGGAGCACAGTAGATAAAACAGAGAAACCAGGGTTTCCCAAACATCTCCCTGACGTTGTTCTGTGTTTCCAGACTCCACCTCTCCCCGAGCCCCTCCCAGCATGGGGCCGTGGCACGCACACACGCACACGGCCCCCGCCGAGTTGTCCGCGGGAAGAAACGCAAGAACGAAGGTGGCACGGGGTCCTCGCCAGCCTACAAGGTCTCGCAGCACGCCAAGGCCCACAGTCACATGATGGTGTCGGAGATAGACCTGAAGGGGAACTACGTCATGCTGAAGAACAACTCTGAGAAGGTACCTACCTACTGCCTTGCTCTGACCAATTAGGAGAGTCTGTGAACTTACCACCCACTCTGACCAATTAAAGATGGAATCCGCAGTAGGGAGAAACTGTGCCACTGGCCGCCCCACCAGCATTGTTGTTGCTGAGCTGAGGAGCGTTGTGCAGCATGGTTATGAAATGCAGTACATATTGTGTTCTTCTATTGTGCAGCATGGTTATGAAATGCAGTACATATTGTGTTCTTCTATTGTGCAACATGGTTATGAAATGCAGTACATATTGTGCTCTTCTATCGTGCAGCATGGTTATGAAATGCAGTACATATTGTGTTCTTCTATCGTGCAGTGCGATGATGTCAGAGATGGAAATAAGTGTTTGTAATTTCTTTGTTGTAATATCACAAAAGGACAAGGCAGTTTGACCATTAATAAGGATTCAATCTTGAAGTACCTACCGCCTGGCTTCGACCAATCAAGTGTTGAGTGAATCTGAAGCTCTACGTCTCTACTTAGTGTACTACTTTGAGACTAAAGTCACCC
Source organism: Oncorhynchus kisutch (assembly GCF_002021735.2). NCBI lineage: Eukaryota > Metazoa > Chordata > Actinopteri > Salmoniformes > Salmonidae > Oncorhynchus > Oncorhynchus kisutch. Next base: position 13,532 of record NW_022263470.1, on the reverse strand, counting down.
AGGCCACTGGTTAACCAGTAGAGTACTAGATGAGGGATAGGGTGTCATTGAGAGTCTCTTTAAGTCCAGTGTTTTGTGTTTACGAACCTGTGTTTTGTGTCATTGCAATGCAAATGTATCCTGACAACGATTCCAGTCTCTGAAACTGTGTGAAAGATCTGGGTTGTGTTCAGTAGGGTGAAGCGTTTTTAAACCGGAGGTGCTACTTGAACTTGTCCAATTTAGAAAAGAGACCATTGTTTTCCATTGCAAAACATTTTGCTCCAGTACACCCAGCTGAACATGCCGCTGTCCCCAATCTGAATTTCAACTGGGTTGTATTCATTCGGGCTCACCGCTGTAAATGTTTTGTAACAGAACAAGCAGTCCTTATTGGAAATGCCTAATGAATAAGACCTGGCTGTTTTTTTCTGCTGTTCCAGGAGCAGCCACTAGGGGGCTGGGTGGTGAGGAGCAGTCACCTGGACTCTCCTGAACTGTTCTTCCAGATCCCCCCTTCCTACATACTGGCTGGGGGCAACACCCTCACTGTGAGTACACGCATGCACCTAATACACACATGTACGTATTGGGGGAAACTAATCAGGCCTCCATATACAATGGTCCTCATCTCCAAAACTGAAATAACATTTAAAACATGCATTGTTGCCAGCTGACCGTGTGGGACTGTGATTGTGTGTGTCAGATCTGGGGTTCGGAGGCAGGCGTAGAGGCCTCTCCAGGTGACCTGGTCATGAAGAACCAGAGGAACTGGGGTCCGGTCAACAACGTGATTGTCACCCTACTGAACCCAGATGAAGAGGTGACCCATTCTTACTGGCCACCACGACCCAGTCTACTGGCCCAATCTACTTAATACATTTCTACATTTTTGTGCACCAGGGGAAATCAAGTTAATTTCATTCATATCCTTGTACACGGGTGACTATATAGTTCATTTGATTTCTATCCTTGTGCACTTGTCTAATAGCCATCTTGCAAAGATCTTTAAGCTCCTAAGCTCGCAGAGATGTCTGTTGCATTTCAGGTTGTCTTCAATGCAGCTGTGCTGCGTAGATGGATCTGGGGCCATATGTATCAAACCTCTCAGCCTTTTACATCACAATGAATAAGATGACATGGACAGGGGGGACCTGATCCTAGATCAGCACTCCTACTCTGAGACGCTTGATATCTCACAAGACCCAGAGAAGTGTTTTGTGTCTCACGAACCACACAAATGATTTAAGCACCCTGCAAATAAGATCAACTGGAATGCAACCATTAGTGTAAGGAATTTGCAGCAGAGTGAAGTTTTCTCTAGGATGTTTAGATCTAGGATCAGCTTCCCCTCCACCAGTTCAAATCTTAACCGTTAGTGGGGGAAATGGAAAACTGACAAAAAATCAACGTCTAGGGGGAAACCTCACCCTACTCCAATCAGTACAGCTGTGAGCGGATGTTTGATGTTCATTGGCTGTCATCATCACTAGGAGACCGCAGAGCTGCGTGTGCAGGAGAGAGGAGAGGACGACTCCGATGTGGAGGTTGATGAAGAGTTTATGGAAGGGAGTGATGTTCACTACCTCAGGAGACAGGTACACACACACACACCCCAGGAGATGTGTAGATCCACACTGATCTGTCCACGCATGCATGCATCCCTCCCTCCCTCAGAACACGCTGCTCCTCAGCAGACAGGTAAATGCTGTACCCAGGCCTGTACCCAGGGGAAACTGATCAGTACTGTGTTTTTGATCTCCATTCCCCTTGATGGAAAAGCCCAAGAGAAGGAAAAGGAAGTGCTGTCTGGTGTTGTGAACAGCCTGTCTCATGACACAGACCGATGGAGGTGAGGTGACTGTCTACAGCGCGGCTGTTGACTCCCTGGATGTGTCTCAAATCGCCCCCTATTCCCTATATAGTGCACTATAAAGATGAGGGGGCCATTTGGGTCGAAGCCCCTGTTTGTCTAATCCCTACTACAGCTCTTAATGCTCCATAACCTAACCTGTAGGGTGCCATAGCAAGTCCCATTTGGCATTCTATTCCCTCTATATGACACTTGTTATGGCTTTTGTGGGGTCCAACATTCTTAAATAGCCATTTCTTTTAGACACAAATGCAGGTACTGGAGGTTCCAACTCATTTCCCATTTATCCAGAAATCCAATCAATATGTGTGAGTTCCTGATTGCAATGATCTTCACATGTAGTACACACAAGGTCTGGCTCTTTCACACAGTTCCAGGATTGGGTAATGAAGACATTGCAGGTATTTTGATGATGGCAAAATTATCTTAAAAAATGGCACTAAAATGATCAGAAGCCAAACAAAATGACATGGTTGGAAACTCTGCTTGGCGTCTATCAGCCTATTCCAATGACTGAATGGCACCATACACATTTCTAATACATAATCCATAATCATTTCAAAATGTTCTTTTAATATCAAAATGGTTCTTAAAGCACTAGTTTTGAACAGAGCCTGTGGGCTTAAGTACGGCCTAGGGTGCATCCGAAATGAAGTGGCCTGCAACACCTCATTGCAAATGGTTGCTGTTCCTCCCGTGTGATGACACAGCTTGCTCAGCTTGCTGTGTGTTCCTCACCCCTGCATGAACCATGCTTGCTGTGTGCTGGCCAACGCACACATTATGAGTCTAATTGTTTGTGTGAGGTGTGTGGGTGATCATTGCTGTACTAATTGTATGTTTGAGTGTTTGCACGAGGCATGTGTCAAGAGGCTGAGCGTGTGTATCTCTTCACTGACACTGTTGTATGTTTTCCAGGCTCCGGGGGGAACAAACGAGAGTTGCTCTGTTATGTAACTCCACCTTCCTCCTTTCACAATTCTGACCTGAGAACGCTGCATCCGACCCGGGAATTCCCAGGAATACCACTGGAACGGCTACAATGACATCCTATCCCCTACATAGTGCGTTACTTTGCCATGAACCACAGCGTGGGCACTGCACAGGGAAGTGGGTGTCATTTGACACTGGCCATGTCACCAATGGTATTATTTATGTGCCCTGTGGGAGCTTGATGGTGATTTGGGAGCACTGCTACACAAATGTGTGTGATTTCAATGCAGATTTTTCCTAAACTAATGCAAGAGTTTGGCTGGTTGTATAGTTGCCTGTACCTGGAAAAATAGTGGGTAGCCCTTTAAAATTGCAGATCTGTTAGTGCTGTCTAGTCAACTCCTATGGTCATTTGTCTAAACAGCACAGACAGATCTGGGACCAGGCTTGTATTCTTTAAGCAGCGACATGGCGTTTGTCCTGCTATTCTGGCGTTCCTAACACATCTCTCCTCCCGCTTGCTGCGAGTGACATTCATATGCGCCTTACTGTCTTTAATGCCACATCATTCAATTGTCAAAGTTTTTAAGAAAATCTGTTTCATTTGTCATACAGTATGAATATGCCTTGTGTCCTGACTGTTTCAAATCCTGTTTGGGAAAGTGACCGATTGTTCCACTTGTATGGTGTTACAGTATGTTAGTACTATAACTAACTGTAAGATGAATGTTTTCTGGTGTTTTTACCCTTTAACCTGCAGCACCTTTTGCCATTGAGAGAGGAAGTATGTGGACAGGATGCTTTTCCTGTGTTTGACAGGATGCTTTTCCTGTGTTTGACAGGATGCTTTTCCTGTGTTTGACAGGATGCTTTTCCTGTGTTTCACAGGATGCTTTGCCTGTGTTTCACAGGATGCTTTGCCTGTGTTTCACAGGATGCTTTGCCTGTGTTTCACAGGATGCTTTGCCTGTGTTTCACAGGATGCTTTGCCTGTGTTTCACAGGATGCTTTGCCTGTGTTTCACAGGATGCTTTGCCTGTGTTTCACAGGATGCTTTGCCTGTGTTTCACAGGATGCTTTGCCTGTGTTTGACAGGATGCTTTGCCTGTGTTTGACAGGATGCTTTGGTGGCTTTGCAATATTGTTTCTTATTTTATTTCTGAAACTTTATTTTCTTTCTATTTATAAAAACAACTAACTGTAACATCCTCTGAACGTCCGATTGACGTCCGTAGAAACTCAATGTTGGCTTGTCCTTATGCACCAAAATACTTATGATTTCAATAAAGATTTTTCCTTAACTAATGTCAGTGTTTGGTTTATTGTTGGTGTGGTTTGGTATAGCCTGTGCCTGGAAAGACCATGGATAACCCTTTACATAAAATGGTTCTCTTATACCTCTGTAGTAATGCTGAAGTTACTCTAGTGATATTACAACAGTAATTAGCCACAGTGTTTGTAGTGACAAACTTAGTATAAAGTGGAACTAAAGATTTGTATAAACACCACAGATCATCAAAGCAACATTTCTGACTTTGTGGTCCTCAGGAAAGATTGTTTTCAAATGTCACTTAAAGAGACATTACACTTTCAAGTCAAAGTTTGTCAGACGTTTTCAAACCTCAAAGTAGTCTGATGTAAAAATGTAGCCACATCCCACAACATTGGTTGTTAAGCAGGAAACCAGGAAATTAGACAGTGTTCATCATTGAGGAATATAGCTCCAAATATCTAACAAAACTTTTGAGTGAAATGTCCTTTAAAGATGTTTGCACGTCTAACTATGGTGGTTATTTGCAGGTGTAACAAATCGTGTTTAGTGAACGATAACTAGTCATTCTAAACAAGAGTCCAAGAGGTTTTTTTTCTTCATAGTCTGGGAACAGGGTTGGAAAAAACTCTGGGCCCAACATCAACTGGGAGTGGGACATCAATTTCATTGTCATTAATCTCATCACTCTTTTACAAAACAGTCTTTAGAAAATAGTTATGTTCAACTGAGTAAGTCTCAAAGGCTGGTGTCTATAAATATATAAAAAGTATTCTCCGCAGAGAAAGGTTTGGTCCTCTGAAGGTTCCTTGGTAGAACATTTTCATTGCTGTCTCCTTGATCCAAGTCTTTGTTAAAAAAGTGTAGAGACGGGGCCTTATTCTAAAGAAATGAACCTTGTATCCTTGTTGAAGCAGCATGAGGACTAGGCCCAGTCCCATTACAGCAACACCACTGTATCCTTAGTGAGATCTGGCCTGGTTTCAATCCAGCTACACCACAGTCTCCTTGCTCATGTCATTGTCTCCTTGCTGAGCGTACAGTGGATACTGGGACCAGTCCCACTCCAGCTACACCAAAGTATCCTTGCCCAGGAAACCATATACATTAAAACCAGTATGGTGATAGCGCTGACGTCATCCACGTGTTCCTATGAAAGCTCCCGATGGCGCATGGAATTATTTGAATTTGAAGCGGACCATATTGCTGAATGGCGCCAAAGAATCACTAAGGATCATGGTGAAAGTGGCAGTAACTAGCGAAGGATCACGGTCGATGTAGTCGTTTTCATCCTGCCTGAGAGAGCCTGCTCGTAGCTTTATGGTCCCTGATTGGTCTGAGTCAGCACCTGATCCTGTGTGATGACAAATGTAGCAGTCAGAATGGATCACTATTTAATACAATTTCTCGATTTGTAGCGAACTTTTAAATAATTCACCATCGGGATTGAAATTGATCATAATAAACACATTTTGGAGTCCAAAACGGGCGTAAAAATATATATGTTTGGCCGTTCTGGCGATGGTTGACATAGGCTTTTTAGGGCAGACCAGGGCTTTTGGCACCACTAGGTTGCTATGCAGTAGCCAACCAGCAGAGCTTGTGACTTCACGCTCCAGACCGGACACTGGGGACCTGTTAAATGTGACACTAGAAATGTGACACTAGACCCCGTCCCATTCTGGCAACATCACAGTCTTCTTGCCAAAGTATCGTGGACACTGCACCCAGTTCCACTCCATCTACACCACAGTCTCCTTTCTGGTGGCCTTGCTAAGGAAGCTGAGGTTCAGTGTGTGGTGTGTGTGCATGGTTCGTGCTGGTCGGGGGATCTGTAGCCTAACTCTCTGGTCTGTCTGTTTCCACGTCCTGAACAGGTGGATGTGGTAGCGCAGCGACACCTGGTGGTGGAAGAGAGCAGTTGATTTTTACCAGACAGTGGCTTAAAGGGACGTTTTTTTAAATATTCAACTTCATGTTCACTCCAGCACCACCCCAACATCAACATATGTGAAAACAGAGCATTTCTATGTTTTGTATTAATAAAGATAGAGGAAGATAAGTGTTTCCAATGACATCAACCACTTGGTAGGCAATGCCTACTCATAATTGGTTAAAATCACATGATGCACACAGATGTCATTGGAAACGTTTATCTTCCTCTATCTTTTTTACTACAAAACATAGAAACGCACCATTTTCACACATGTTGATGTTGCGGTGGTGCTGGAGATGATGTGTATGACAAGGGAAAACTGTGACATTTCTCTTTAAGTCAAGGATGTTTGTAGTGGCTGTTCTAAAAAAACAGAACCATGGATTACAATCTCTCCTGGTGCATAGACTACCTTCAGGGTGAGGAACCATCTAACATTAAGTTGTAAAATACTTAACTTCCCCTTTAATTTAAACACTTATGCAAACTGTGTTTGTTTACTTCCCCAACCAGGGCCATGTTGATTAGGCACCAAACTGAAGAAAACGGACAGCAAAGATGGTGGATAATGAAGACGTCGCAAAAAGTCAGTTAATCTTTGCTTCCTGTCTGTGTAAGTAGGCGGTCCCTCTCTCGCTTAAGCATGCTTTCCACGTGAGCGTACATAGGTAAGCATGCTCAAAGATGCTCACTTGAGAGAGGGAACGTCCACGTCCACGTACACATTAAAAAGGTTTTAAATGGGAAACTGCCCAATAACAGCTGGCTTTGGTTTACAGTATCATCTCTGACAGATAGTAATGAATGGAAGTCTATGGGATCAGCTAGCTTTAGCACAATCAGCTAGCTGATCCCATAGACTTTGTCATTGCGCTTAACGCTAGTTAGCATTGGTGTAACTACCTCTAGCTTTCTTTAAACTGGCCACAGAGACTTAAAAATGTGTCCATGAGTTCAGCTGACTCTGGGGAAGTAGAAACAATCTTGCATTAACCCTTTAATAATTATAGTTTTATTAGTCATTCTATTTACTTTGTTCCACCATTACACTATATACCAGTGGAGGCTGGTGGAAGGAGCTATAGGAGGACGGGCTCATTGTAATGGCTGCAACGGAATAAATGGAACGGAGTCAAACATGGTTTCTGTGTGTTTGATACTGTTCCGTTTATTCCATTCCAGCCTGTCCTCCTATAGCTCCTCCCACCAGCCTCCACTGCGATACACAATCCCAATGTAACCCCAACCCACAACAGCCCCAACAACTCACCACAGTCCAGAAGCAGTAGATGGTGAAGAGAGCCAGGGTGAGCACCATGAGTCCAACAGCCTCCATACTGTTACTGAAATACAGGTCCATGGCACCCTGCACACACAGCCATCCTGATAGGCTAGCCAGCGGCGTGATGAACAGGAAGCAGATGACGTCACCGCAGAGCGTCCGTCTCTGGTGCTGCATGGCTGGTGAGCCCAGCCACTGAGGAAGGGAGGGAGGGAGATAGGGGACGGGGGAGGTGGGGGATGTACTGTGATTAGAATGGATAGAATGACGGTAATATCAGTTCAATTCAAAATGACATTAAGCATCGCATGACTTCATTCACTGACACAGAGAGGAGGCCAGGGAACATAAAGTTAGAGTGGGTAGACCAGACAACAGAACAATCTAAATCACTGTTATGTACAAGTACAGTATCTACACTAGATGGTGTTGGCTTTTGGCTTTTGGCTTTTGGATGAGTATCGAAAATCACATTTCACTTTAGAATTTGAGACTTTAAAATGTTAACCACTGAATATTGAACGCTGTGGTGATGGACCAGGCCATATCTCCATTCATCTGTCAGATCAGCTGTTGTTTTGTCTCCTACTCTGTGTGTGTGTGTGTGTGTGTGTGTGTGTGTGTGTGTGTGTGTGTGTGTGTGTGTGTGTGTGTGTGTGTGTGTGTGTGTGTGTGTGTGTGTGTGTGTGTGTGTGTGTGTGTGTGTGTCTCGTACATTAGCTCCCTCCATACAACACATGGTTCTTAACAGATTACCCGGTGCCAGTGGCCAACACACATGCGATAGGCTGGGAGGAGACCATTAATACAAGACGACGTAATGTCCTGTCCTGAGGAATCTCATAGAGATGCATTACAAAGCTCATATCTTTGCAATGGCTGCTTCTGTTTCAGCATGGGCAGTGCCATTGAGGGCAATGCTGTCTCCATTTAAAGTAGACAATCTCCTCTTTTTCTACTTCTGAGAGGGAATTGCCAGTTTCTAAATAAACGCACTACTGTGCTGGAGTGTGTATAATCTGGAAGTATAGGCTAAAGCCAAGGTTGGTTATTCACTGCCACCTGCCATTATGGAATGTTTTCTCAGGAATATATTTCATTGGCTGACCCCTTCTGCTGACCTGGATGAAATTCTGGGATCCTTCCTTAAGCCATTGCAAGTCCCACCCAGTTGACTACTTCACAATGATGAAAGCCCTTGATATCACTGTGCCCATGCTAAAACAGTGTTTGGGCCAAGTGAACCATCTATCAAACTCTATGGAGCAGCTGCAGCTCAGCTACAGCTAGTGACAGGAAACACCATCTAATCTGTTTCTCAGGCTAAGTGGCTTTACTGGTAAAAGCAGTCAGTGACATCAGACACTCCAATGTGAATCGAGCTAGGGGCTCTGTTCAGGAGGGTGAATTGTTACACAATGACCAGATAGAAATGTATTGAATAGAATAGATAGGGTTATGTGGACTGTAGTATAGGGAATCGTTGCAGTTCTACACATGATATATATCTATCTGCAACCTGAATAATGTTTGTTTTCTTCTGTTCTATGAAGACTATCGTTGAGACAGCAGTTTGTATATTCCTTAATGGGTTTGTGGCACGCCTTGGTCTTAGTATTTTGTGTTTTCTTTAATTATTTGGTCAGGCCAGGGTGTGACATGGGTTATTGTGGTGTGTTTTTGTCTTAGGGGTTTTGTGGGGTGTCTAAGTAGTCTAGGGCTGCCTGAGGCGGTTCTCAATCAGAGTCAGGTGATTATCGTTGTCTCTGATTGGGAACTATATTTAGGCAGCCATATTCTGTGAGTGTTTTCGTGGGTGATTGTTCCTGTCTTTGTGTTTGCACCAGATAGGGCTGTTTCGGTTTTCATTATTTCATTTCGTTAGTTCTGTAGTTTCTGCATGTATAGTTTTTCCTTCATTAAAATATATCATGAATCATCATCACGCTGCTTTTTGGTCCGATCCTTGTTCTACCTCTTCGTCAGAGGAGGAGATAGAAGAGAGCCGTTACAGTTTGAAATTAAGTGACAGGCGGGTTGGGGTAAATTCCATTTCAATTGAGTCAATTCAGGAAGTGAATTGAAAGTGACCTCAGTCCTGATAAATTGAGACTGCATAATATAGTTGATGTACAGTACATACGGAAAGTACTTTTCCCACATTTTGTTACTTTACAGTCTTATTCTGAAACGTATAAAATTGTTTTTCCCCCTCATCAATCTTCACACTAAACCCCATAATAACAAAGAAGAAAGTGTTTTTTCGAATTTTTAGCAAAGTTAATAAAATAAACAAACTGAAAATATCACATTTACATAAATATTCTGACCCTTTACTCATTACTTTGTTGAAGCACCTTTGGCAGCGTCGCTGCACAGCTATTTTCAGGTCTCTGCAGAGATGTTTGATCGGGTTCAAATCCGGGCTCTGGCTGGACCACTCAAGGACATTCAGAGACTTGTCCTGAAGCTACTCCTGCTTTGTCTTGACTGTGTGCTTAGGGTCGTTGTCCTATTGGAAGGTGAACCTTCACCCCCTTCTGAGGTCCTGAGCTCTCTGGAACAAGTTTTCATCAAGGTTCTTTCTGTACTTTGCTCTGTTCAGCTTTCCCTCGATCCTGATAACTCTCCCAGTCCCTGCCTCTAAAAATATCCCCACAGCATGATGCTGCCACAACCATGCTTCACCGTAGTGATGTGTCTGTGCCTTCATGCATGTGAGCGCATATGTCTCCGTCTCACCTAACGCCACAGTAAAATGTCCATGAAGTACAGATCTAGGATCAGCTTCCCCTCCCTTAATCCTAACGTTAACCAATAGTGAGGGGAAATGATAAACTGACCCAAGATCAGCGTCCAGGGGTAACTTCACCCTACTCTTTCTCCCCTACCTCAGTGAGTGGCTTGGGCAGTCTCTCCAGGGCGTACTGGTGGTGGCAGAGTTCACAGCGGCTGCTGTTGGAGGCAGTGAGCCAGTGTTCCAGGCAGCCTCGGTGGACCATGGCCAGCGTCCCTGCACACTCACAGGGGGAGAGCAGCTCCCCGACACCCCCTCCCTCGTGGCAGATACGACAGAAGGGCTCCTCACTGCTAAGACTGCAGGACAACAAAGAGACAAAGTCAACACAGGGCAAAACAGAGAGTCCAGGGATGAGTCCCTAATGGCACACTATTCCCTTTATATGACACCACAGGGCTCTGGTCTAAAGTAGTGCACTATATAGGGAATAAGGAGACATTTGGGACCCAGACAAGGAGGATGTAAGAGAGAGTCAATGGATGTTATTGTACATAATTTAAATCCCCTTATTAAAGGATTCTTCTATGAATAACCTCACATACAACTTCTCTAACCCCCCTCCTTCTTGTACCATGTGTTCTTATCCCCTCTCTTCCTCACTGTGTTTCACTCTCTCCCCCTTGCCTCCCGATGTGGGTGTTTCTGTGTGTGTGTGTGTGTGTTCTGTCTGTTGTCTGTTTGTTTCCTGACCCACCTGTTGGTGCTGGGGCTGTGAGTCATTGAGGGGGAGTGGCCATAGCAGTCCATCACTTCCTGGGGACAGGGGTCAGACTCCTCCCCTCGTTCCTCCTCAGGCAAGACCTTTATTTCCCCTACAGGACTGCATACCTGCGGGCCCAGGAGCTGCTCTGGGGTCATGGCTGCTACAGAGGGGGCCATTCAATCAGACTGGTGTGGAGTTCTGCTACACATTTGGACAATAATATATTAGCATTATATAATATCAGTGTACACTGTGATCATATATCTTGCAATGGTATTTGTTGGCAGGAGAATCAGTTCAAAACAATGAAGCCATGTGGCTAAATCCAGGAGTTTGACCATCCAACTATTTGACTGTGAGGTTGATTATGGCAAAATCAACTCCCAATTTGAATTGAATTATGTCAGGAATACGCTCCCATATACAGTAAGTAGCTTTGACATAGCCACTACCAATGACCTCTAGCCATTTACACTAATACATAAGACTATTATGGAAGGTCTATGTTCAGTATAGTCAATCCCAGTCTCTGGCCAGACTGAGGGCACTCTGCACGCTACAGCGGCTGTGAGAAGAGAGATGAATCACAACTGAAATAACACATCCTCTCTAGGTCCCTTATTTGATTATACGTCCTTCTGTATAAGAGACACTGTTAATTAATGGAATGTAGTTACTACCATGTCAGATATAAAGATGAATTTGTTATTATATCTGAACTGCACATAATGCTTTATGGTAGGGAAACATGTTGACACCAATCAAACTGTAATACCTATTGAAGCAAGAATCTTTAGTTGCTACATCCATTTTTGGATTTATAAACACTTATAAATGCTTCATGAGCTTAGATCAACTGTTGTAACCCATCAGAACCCAAAATATAAGCTTGTTTTACTCCAATGTTTGTCAACAACTTAAACACACACTGTATAGCGTTAAAACATGGTTAAAACTGTCATTTTAATACCATAGATGGTCAGTCTTTGCATCCATAGCTCTGTCTTTGAATTTGAGAGTGGTTACATTTCTCCAGCCCCATCCTTCAGTTTTTTACCAAAACAAAGGCGGGGTTTCTGTTTTGTTATTATATTAACTGCAGATTCTAGCTTTAAGCCTAATAATGCAATGATTCATATAAAACATACAACTAATGTTCAATTGAATTGACTAAATATTTGCTCATTTCAATTCATTTAGTATTTTTTCTAAAGTTGAGTACTTCTTTCACTTCCAAAGCCTTCTTGCAGAGACAGGTATAGCCCACATGTTCAGTATCACAAACAATTTCACTGAATCACCAAAACACTAGCGCCAATACACCAATACCTAAGCTGCCACTGTAGGCACAGCCAAGATAACACCAAACACACATGGGTCATCATTCTATGAGTAGACTGCCTTTAGGGTCATGTCATTCTGTCAATCTATTAATTTCACCTCATTGTAACATTCTGTCATGAAGAGCACGTGTTGAACTTCATAATAAATCATGTTTTCCCAGGTCAAGAGGTTAAATAAAGTGGGTTCAAATCTTGATGTGGGACATGCCAAAATGGGAATTTTCTGAGGAAACAACTAGTTCATTTGAATGTAAACACACTGGTATTGACATTTTTAGAGAGAGAGAGAGCGAGAGAGAGAGCGGAGAGAGAGAGAGGGAGAGAGAGAGAGCGAGAGAGCGAGAGAGAGAGGGAGAGAGAGAGAGAGAGAGAGAGAGACAGTCAGAGAAGTAAACAAGTGATCTTACCATCCCAGTAGAGTTCTTCATGTCACCAGCCCTCAATAAAAAGTGTGAAGCCCTACTCTCACGGGCTGCTTGCTATTTTTTCTGTCTCCTCTCTCTTCTCTATATTCCCTTTCTGTGTGAAGTTTCTGGTGTGTGGAGACAGAGAGGAGCTGAAGAAAACTCCAGTCCGCAGCAGTAGCAGCGTGTGTGTGTGTGGCCTGCAGATTGAAGTATCCTGAACGTCGAACGGTCGGCCAGGGGGGTGAAGGGGAGAAACAGTAAAGGACTTATCTTGGAGTAAGATGGAGGGGAGAGGAGAGTACCCTCCCCCAGCCCTCGGCCCTGATCAGACCAGACACACAGAAATCCTATTCACATCACAGCCAGTTACACCGGGAGCAAATCAACTCAAATCAAATCAATATCAAATTTATTTATATAGCCCTTCGTACATCAGCTGATATCTCAAAGTGCTGTACAGAAACCCAGCCTAAAACCCCAAACAGCAAGCAATGCAGGTGGAGAAGCACGGTGGCTAGGAAAACTCCCTAGAAAGGCCAATACCTAGGAAGAAACCTAGAGAGCGAAACCAGGTCTATGTGGGGTGGCCAGTCCTCCTCTTGGCTGGTGCCGGGTGGAGATTATAGACAGAACATGGTCAAGATGTTCAATGTTCATAAATGACCAGCATGGTCGAATAATAATAAGGCAGAACAGTTGAACTAGAGCACAGCACAGTCAGGTGGAAGTTGAAACTGGAGCAGCAGCATGGCCAGGTAGCCACTCCTACTCACCATAATATCCCCATAATCCTGTTACAGAGACAGCCTCAACCAAGGCCCTTTCACTCATTGAGCCCGCGTCTCGGTCCATATGGTAATGCTCCTAGAATAAAACCTCCATGGAGGAGCGAAGGTGTGGCTGAGGCAAGGCTTTTGGTGTACTCTTTTATTTTGGTTGATATTATTCATTTGACATGGAAGTACACATGAATTCTTTGGATGAGGGAAGAGAAGTTTTGTTATAC